>NW_014577343.1:76117-80679 GCF_000485595.1 Priapulus caudatus
GTGTGTGTGTATGTGTGTGTGTGTGTGCGTGCGTGCGTGCGTGCGTGCGTGCGTGTGTGTGTGTGCGTGCGTGTGTGTGCGTGTGTGCTGATATACGAGCGGTTATCACCCACGAGACTCGTCAACGCCCCCCCCGTCAACGCCCCGTGTCACAGTAACAGCGACTCCTGAAACCTATCTCTGTGATTCACACCAGTAATTACAGAGCTAGGTCGCTGACAAGTGGGCGTCATTGATCAGTTCGATTAGACGAGACATTATTCTCTGATTTTGCACATCTGATTTTCTGGCTCGGGCCGCTGTCATGTAAACGGAGGTGGTGGTGGGGGGGGGGTCGTGAAAATTTGATGGCTGTGTCATATAAAAATCTATAGCATGAAAAAAATTCACACTTCCTGTCAGAACGGACAGCGCGCGCGGGTTTGATGCGGTTGAGTGTACCTTGAGAGCCGATGTTAATTTATGATAATTGATTGGCATAGGTTGTACGGCGGGCGGCGTGCGTGCGTGAGTCATGGTTGCACTCTGCTGCCGATGCTGCCATGGCGATTATCCTCTCCGATGCATCATGATGATGATGATGCGCTGTATGGCTTCAGCGTGGAAATGGAGTCATTTACTTCGCGCGTGTGTGTTTTCGCGTGAAATGGCCGCCACTTACGGCGTAAAATTAGCTGCGATAACGGGAGCAAATCCTCCTAGCAGCATTCTCTACCTGACAACATGAGTTAAGTTGACGTCCGTCAAGAATGAACGTACGATGTCCAACCCATACACACACAGTGCATTTAATATCGTAACATAAAACGTGTAATGTAATAAAATAGCTTTAATGGTAGCTGTATAAGAGATATTAATCGCCTATATTTTTTCTATTAATAACTAATATTGTGGGTGGGGTGCGTTGCTTACCAAGAGACACTATATAGCAGCGTGTATACGGAACCGGATTTCGGTACATTCTGAAGTCATTTTTACAGTGGTAGTTAATGAAAAATAGTTACTTAAAATTAAGTAATAGTAGCCGTCTGTGTAAGACGATGTAAGATTAACCGCGAACTCTGGTAGATACACGTTCTAGTGAAAACCCGTTCTACGGGAGACTTAGGAGACTGGGAGTTCGCAGATATACATTCTAGTGAAACCCCTTTCTACGTGAGACTGAGGAGACAGCGACCTCTGGCAGTAGGAATCTTCCAAGTGAAACTTCTAATACCTAGTGCGTGTCTGCTAAGCACAAGTCAAAAACTCGTGGGGTTAACTTGTCAAGCTCGCTGGTACATGGCTGTGGCTCAGCCAAGTGACATGTTTTTTTTTTCACTGAACAAGTCTTTTCAGCCGGCTACATGGGTGCTGCTGTTGGTATGGATGCTGTTCTTAGTAATGAAGCTGCTGGTTACAGTGAATATTAAAGAGGTATCGCCGATCAGGTGTCATGCGGGTGATAGATAGGGGTATGAATATCAGGGGTGATAGCAATGATTGGGGGAGGGGGTGTTGGCGATCATTGGCTTTGGGAGTGATTGGGGGAGGGGGTTCTGCTGATCAGGGGATTTGGGGATGATAGGGGGTGGCTGATGGTCTGGAGTGATAAGGAGGATCGAAGGAGCGGGTGATGCCAGTCAGAGGTTTCAGGTATGATCGGGGGAAGGGGATGGGGCTGTGGACTGTAAGAAAGCTGACAGTAGTACATATGCTGCTAACCAGGGGTAATAAGAAGCTGACGATCGCAATGGGTGGGGAGCTGCTTCTCATGCGATTAAGCTGTTGATCAGGGTGTGTGGGGGGGGGGTCGGCAGTTGTAGGGGTGCGGTGTGGAATGGAGTATAGCTGAAACAGCAGCTGGACAATGTACAGCTGCTGTTTCAGCATTCACATTATTTCACATTGTGTGCGTCAAGTAATGATGTTCAATATTCAGCAGAAAAAAACTGCAATTGACGTTTTGTTTGCCAACAGTTGCTGAGCCAGTTGTCGACAGTTGCCGACAGTAGCCGCGGAGGCGCCGTCTAGTATTTTAGCCCGCCCTGTAATTTGGCTGTTGAAATGCCAGTTGCTGTGTGTAATAATGTGCTGTGACGAGTTAAAAACCACGGGAGCGCGTGTGTTCAGTGAATGCCGCTGTTCCGCATTTAGGTTTATGGCTAAGATTATGGGCTGCCTAACCCACCGCAATTTCGGCTGCAATATCTATTAACTACTGATCGGACGAATGCACACGACGTGGTAACTAGTACCTACATAGCGAATGTACAACCGTAGGTGAGTTTATTTCTATTTTGACGCTGCACTTATAAAACACTGTGGAATCCAAATACATCGAGACGTGCACCTGTGCGGAACTTGTGGCAGGTGCTGAAGATGTGCAAAACCTCTTGAGCTAGCTGCTTGGAAAAAGCCGTAGGAGCAGGATGCATTATTATGGGTGCCAGGGTTGTATGAGACGCATGGCTGCGTAATCGCTGTGGTCGATCGCATCCCAACATTTATAGTTAGTTAGTTTTACCAGTAAGTGAACCAAAGCATGCTTAGTTCATTCGCTGTGCTAATGTCAGTGCCGATGTTACACAATGCGTTATGAATTCTGAAGTTCTGTTATGAAGAAATGAATTATATTCCGTTGCGAAGTTTCAAAGGAATAATTATAATTCCTATAAACAAATCATAATTGCAAATCATCTATTGCAAGTGTCAGTGATATATTTATTCACGTGTATCTGTTGGGATCGTTATTGACTGCATCATGTCCCCTCCCAACTTTGAAGGAAGCGGACTGATTGCTCTATACACATACGAAACTCATCTTTCTCCTCACTCGGTCATGATTAAATTTCGTTCTTTTCTTTCTTTATTTTTCTTTCTTCATTTCCTTCGCGTTCTTCATTTCATTTCTACACCGTACACATTGGACGCCTGCGCACGTCGTACTACGATGGAATTGGTCGAATCGCGGAATCGATGTTTTGTTAATAAAACTGCGGAAAAGACTTGCGGAAACGATACCATCATTGAACCGCGTGTTATCTGACGAGCAGAACAGCACGCCGAATGCTGCTCGTATGTGTGCATTCCTAACCCTACGTGTGGGCGTAATCGCACGATTCCATCTCGCTCGTTGCTATACATTGCGGTGGGAGTCGCTGTGTGAAGCCAGTAGGCTGCAGAGTGTAGGTTATGAGGACAGCTTTCACTGAACATCTCCGCGTCTGCAGCTGCAAGTTCTGTCTTATGGGAGGTGACCCATGCCGATTCTATCGTGGCCATTAGGCGTCTTTCTCTTTCTCCCCCCCCCCTCTCTCTCTCTCTCTCTCTCTTTCCCTCTTCTCTCTCTCTCTCTCTCTCTCTCTCTCTCTGGCTGTGTCAATATAAAAATCCCTATAGCATTGAAACAAAAGTCACACTTCCTGTCAAAAACGGAAAAGCGAACGGCTGGGGTTTGATGCGGTGAGCTCCCTGAGAGCCGATGTTTATTTATGATATATTGGATTGGTCATAGGTGGGTACGGCGGTCGGCGTGCGGCGTGAGTCTGAGTCATGGTTGCACTCTTGCTGCCGATTGCTGCCATGACGGATCTATCCTCTCGCGATGATCATGATTGGATTGATATGCGCTGTATGGCTCAGCGTGCGAATGGAGTCACTTTACTTCGCGGTGCACTTCGTGCTTTTCGCGTTTGAAATGGCCGCCATCTTACGGCGTAAAATTAGCTGCGATAACGGTAGCAAAATCCTCCTAGCAGCAATTCTCTTACCTGACAAACATGAGTTAAGTCGAGCCCGTCCGGTCATATATATGAACGCTAACGATGTCAACCGAGTACTACACACGTGCATTTAATATCGTAACATAAAACGTGTAATGTAATAAATAGCTTTCAATGGTACGCTGTATAAAGTAGATTTTATAACTCGCCTATATTTTTTCATTACATAACTGAAAATTGGTAAGGTGGGTGCCGGCGTTTGCTTACCAACGAGACACTAGTTAGCTGAGTCGTGGTTATTAGCGGAACGGATTTCGAGTACTATTCTGATGTCATTTTTCGTGGTAGCTTAATGAGAAATTAGACTTAAAATTTAATAATAGTAGCTCGTGTTTAAGACGATGTAAGAGTTAACCCGCGAACATCTGTTAGATACACGTTTCTTAGTGAACCCGTTCATACGGCGAGACTTAGTGAGACTGGGAGTTCGCAGCATATACATTTAGTGAAAAAAAACCCCCTTTCTACGTCGAGACTGAGGCACAGCGACCGCCTCTGCGAGTAGACATCTTCCAAGTGGAACTTCTAATTACCTTATGTTAGCGTTGTCTGCGAAGCACAAGTCAAAAACTCGTGGGGTTAGACTTGTTCAAGCCTTTCGTGGTACATGGGCTGGGCCTCACGCGCCAGGAGTGGAACATCGGTTTTTTTTTCCACCGTGAACAACGGTCTTTTCTCATTTGCCCCACGCGCGCACGCGGCTAGTCATGTGTCGTGCTATGTGTTGTCCTGTGTGAGTACAGAGAGAGAGGAGACGTGCGAGAGCAGACGACGACTGTACGAGAGAGATCGATGAAC
>NW_014577343.1:80689-87259 GCF_000485595.1 Priapulus caudatus
CTCTCTCTCTCTCTCTCTCTCTCTCACTCTATCTCTCTCGCTCTTTCTCTCTTCTCTCTCTCTCTCTCTCTCTCTCTCTCTCACTCTATCTCTCCGTTTTCTCTCTTCTCTCTCCCTCTCTCTCTCTTCTCTTCTCTCTTCTCTCTCTCTCTCTCTCTCTCTCAGAATGTCTGTCTCTCTTTCCCCGCGTTCTCTTTCTGTCTCTCTCTATCTGTTTCTCTCCATCTCTGTCTCTCTGTCTCTCCCTCTCTCTGTGTGTTTTTAGTTATACAAACTCGTGAGCGTATCTGCCAGTTCCCATTCAATTGCAGACAGTGGTGACTCATCATCGAGTAATGGCGGCCTGCGCTCAGCTGTACACAATTGTCAGCCCCTCCTCCTTATCTGCTTCCCTTCCTCCCTCTCTCCAACCTCCACTCTCCGCGACCCAGGAATGAAGAAGGGAGCAGCCATAGACCCCCGAGAGACAACGAGGCAGCGAGAGAGTATCGCGGCTAATCCGCAATGCTTTACTACAGATCGTGATTGCGTTCGTTAGCCGATAAGAATGCGAGATCGATGTCGCAGGAGAGAAAATGGCGGTACCTCAGAGAGTGGTGTGTGGATCATTTTGTAGACGAATTTCGCCATTGAAGGCGGCGTGGTTACTACTACTACGCTATGTGAGAGATCAGATCAGTATTGAGATTCGGTGTGGTACTGCATACTGATGTACGTGGAATCAGATTTGCGAATGTCGTCCTCTGTGACTTCCGTAGAAATAATATACTAGTTAGATCGACTAGAGACAGTCTCTATATATTTCTACGGTGACTTCCGCTCGGCGTCGCGGTTCTGTCTTGTGGAGACCAAAGGCAGCGTCTTAGTGGATTAGAGAGTGCCAAACGTTCGACTATCGCAGCCACGCTTCAAGGTTTATTGGCGGAGGCCGTAAAACGTTTGCCGCCGCTACGTTACGGATCGACAAATATATGTACTTTTATGTCGCTTCTCCGCGTGAAGTGAGTGAGGAGTAGAGTGAGTGATAGCAGATGAAGAGAGAGAGAGCGAAGAGAGAGAGAGAGAGAGAGAGAGAGAGAGAGAGAGAGAGAGAGAGAGAGGAGCAGAGAGAGAGAGACGATGGATATCGGCCGCGCTCGTCTCGGCTAACATATGCAGCTGCCCTCCTCCGGCGAGGCGGTTATTACCGCGAAAGTCAATAGGCCGTGCACGCTCTCTCCTCCTCTCTCTCTCCTCTCTCTCTTCTCTCTCTCTCTCTCGCTCTCTCTCTCTCTTCCGCTGCTCTCTCTCTCTCTCTCGTCATTCTCTCTCCTCTCTCTCTCTCTCTCTCTCTCTCTCTCTCTCGATTCTCTCTCTCTCTCTCTCTCTCTCTCGTCTCTCTCTCTCTCTCCTCTCCTCTCTCTCTCTCTCTCTCTCTTCGGGCGTCTGTCTCTCTCTCTCCTCTCCTCTACTCTCTCTCTCTCTCTCTCTCTCTCTCTCTCTCCCCTCTCTCTCCATGCGCGCTCTCTCTCTCTCTCTCTCTCTCTCTCTCGCGCGCTTCTCTCTCTCTATCGCATCTCTCTCTCTCCTCTCTCTCTCTCTCTCTCTCTATCTCTCTTTGCGCTTCTCTCTCTCTCTCACTCTCTCTCTCGCGCGCGCGCTCTCTCTCTCTCTCTTCTTCTTCTCTCTCTCTCTCTCTCTCTCTCTTCTCTCTCTCTCTCTCTTCACTCTCTGCTCTGTCTGTCTCTCTCTCCTCGCGCCGCGCCTCTTTCTCGCGCGCTCTTTTCTTCCTCTCTCTATCTGTGTCTTCCTTGCCTGCAAGCCCTTGCGTCGGATCGCGCTTCCAGCAATACGCGCCAGTACGCCGTTTCAAATGTGCACTTGGCGCGAGCCGACTGTCAAGTTCACTGAATCTTAATTACCGTGTATTAAATGTATTTGGCTCGAGCGTTGACCGCCAACTTTCATCAATGGCCCCTCTAGCGTTTGATTGGGGTGTGTCCGCCGCGTGCGTAAGGTGTCGCGCGGGCGGGACTGTAAGTGCCGTGACGTGTGCGAAATGGCGCGACTAGTGTAGGTTTATGCCAAGCATTATAGTTATTTTTGACTTCCTAGAATTGCCAAGCATTGAGCCTCATATTCAAGGAGATTAGCCTTGTATGCAGTAGCCTTCTTCGTTCCTCGTTTTTAACATGTTTTTATGAGCGATAGCGAAATTGGTTTGCTATAACACAGAGCTGTCATGGTACTGGCGCTGAGGAAAGGACAGGAATACCCCTTGCCACTACATGTAGCCGTCTTTGTATCGCTCATGAGCTGCGTGGCTTCTGGTAGATAAGACCCGGAATGTATTTAAGCGAAATGATATTCACCCAGGGAACTCCGGCACGGAGTGTGACAGCAATTATCCTTCCTTTTGTTTATTAATTCGGGCGTGTTTATTAGTACCCAATGCGTCACCTACGCGCGCCTGACTAAGCGCAAATACGCAGAAATGCATCGCGCTCGTTAAGGCTTTTCGACAAATAAAGGAAATGTGAATGCGGTTCGACGGACGATTAATTGTCGCTGTGCTGTGTGATGTGTGTGGCTGTGTTGAACTCACCCTGGTGTGTGCGTTACGTTGCGTGCGTGTGTAGTGAAGTGCAGTGCGCTGCTCACACACCGTGCGTGCGTCAGTGCCGTGCGTGCTTTGACTTGTGGTGTGCTGAGTGTGTGGCTGTGCGTGTGGCGCGCTGCGTGTGTGCGTGCGCTGCGATGACTTGTACTGTATGTTGCTGTTGTGTGTGTGCTGGTGGTGAGCTGTTGTTGTGTGTGTGCTGTGTGTGGTGTGTGTGTCATTGCGTGCTGCTGCGTGACGTGCGATTGCGTGCGTCGGGGTTTCGTGCTTGCGTGCGTGCGTATGTGATGTGCTGTCAGCGACACCGAAGGTGTATAGTTGTGTTGTGTTGTGCGTGCTGCTGTGCGTTGTGTGTGGTGCGGCGTTGGTGATGCGTGCGTGCTGCTGCATAATACGAGCGGTGCTCACCACTGAGGACCAGTACAACGCCCTCCCGTCACGCCCCTTGTCACAGTTAACAGGACTCTAACCTATCTCTGTATTACACGTAATTACCATGAGCTATGGTCGTCTGAAGTGGGCGTCTTGCTATCAGTTTCGATTAGACGAGACATGATTCCTTGATTTTGCACATTGATTTCTGCTGGGCCGCTTCATGATAAACGGAGCGTGGTAGGTGGGGGGGTCGTATCCCTGTCAGAGAGAGAGAGAGAGAGAGAGAGAGAGAGAGAGAGAGAGAGAGAGAGAGACAGATTTATTCGTCATCGGAACTGAAGAAGGAATTTGAACACAAATGTATACGAAAAGGCGTACAAGGAACCGTCTGGCATGAGGTATAATTAACCAGGCGTCTGCCCACAAGAGTACGTAAAGTACGAGAGTAGCTAGCATATCTAGCCCACGAGAGGACGCAGCTAGCATCTTGTCTGTAAGGAAGGAGTCTACCCAGCGAGAAACGCACGTTGCACTGACTTAGTGTCGGCAATAATCCTTTGTGAATGTGTTTTTAATTTTATGCGGTACCTCAGCACCAGTGAAATTATTGAGGTTAACGGGAATGTAATTGAAACCCGGAGACGCCCCACGGTGAATTCGCATCAAATTCACGTGCCGATAGACTGACTCGTGGGAACGCTTTAACTTGTATGAGCATCGTAAAGATGCACTTTACCCACCTGTCGGTATCTGTCTGGATTCACCTTTGCCGTGTCTGTTTGCACTACGATCGCTCTTTATTCTATAGAAATAATATACTAGTTAGTGTCTCTATATATAATATATATAGTGTCTCTATATATTTCTATGCTTTAATCTAAGAGCGCGTTTCTTTTTTTTTCTCAATCACATGCGTGTAATGAACACTCTAGTCAGGCATTGTGATGCAAAGAAACCCAAATTACCGGTAATATACAATATACGATATAATAATGTACAATGTAAAGTATAATATATACAATATACAATGTACAATATACATTATGTATACAATCAGTGGTTAATAATGACAAATTGTCATCGACGGCATCATGTTAATCGACAATTTGTCATTATTAACCCCTGATACAATGTATATCGCTATATCACTATATATAATATTATTTTGTTATTATTTACTATATACTGTATACAAAACAAATATTCATGTTACATAACACGCAAGTTGAATATTTTAGTAAACTGAGAATATTGGCCAAAGAACGATGTTTGATCTACGCATGATCTATGGAGCTCTCTCTCCCTTGTCTCAAATACGCGTGCGGAATATAGAGTGAGTTAGGAAGACGCTTCACATCCGAGGTGATTATCAGAGAGCTGGCTAGCTAGCTACATATTGAGCAGTACTTAGCATGAGGACATGGTGCGTAGGTGTCGGTTACATCAGCATGCAGAGGGGAATGTCATCGGGGCGCGTAGATGGACTTGCCTATGAGCTGGATCTAGCCTGTGCGGCCTTTGTGCCTGCGCGTGTGCGTGCTGCATATATAAATGTGCGTGCATATTTACGTGTGCGTGATTTTGTGTGCGTGCGTGTGTGTGCGTGCGTGTGGTGTGTGTGTGTGTGTGTGTGTGCGAGCGTGCGTGTGTGTGCGTGCGTGCGTGCGTGCGTGTGTGTGTATATGTGTGTAGGAGAAAAACTCGCCTATCCTCCGTGTGTGTACGCGGAAGACTCGTGGTTTAGAGACACATGTTCTGATCATAATCACGGGCTATTCAGACTTGCTCGATTCAGAGTTTCCTCAATGAATGGGGAGAGGTTCTCAGTCTGTGACCTTAGCTGACCTTACTAGTTAGAGGGCACGTGTGCGAATTGTGAGAGAGTTAAACTGAGCAATAGCGCTTGCAGGTTTAGAAAGAGGGAGACCTTGTCTAGCTGTCCTGCTAAAGTACGTTACCCCTGAGATGCCCCTGCGTAGCTTTTCGTGTGGTGGGTCTATGAAGTGTACATGATTATTTAACAATGCCGGTGTCGGCAGTTGACTATCAGTAGTAGACATTTAAATAGAATGGCAGCTAGGGAGGGAGGTAGCTTTTCGTGTGGTGGGTCTACCAGGTATAGATGATAATCTAACAATGCTGGTGTAGGCTGTTGACTATCAATAGACGAATAAGGCGAGACGAGGCTTGCACAACCAGAGAGGCATATTCATAATAACTTGGCGCAATTTTATAACAATGTTGTATATATATCCAGAAGCGTTGAATGCATAGAATCATAGAATCTTTCGAACTGTTTTTGTCAGAATATTGTTTACCCTTTCATATTTTGTTTCTCTGTTAATTACGACTCTATCCTAAGAATTACGTAAATATATGTGTCAGAATTTGCTCTACAAGTTGTTCGTAAGCGTTTTTCCCCGGGCAACGCCGGTTACCCAAGCTAGTCAGTAGTTGACAGTAATGGAGTGGCAGCTAGGGCGGGAGGTAGCTTTTCGTGTGGTGGGTCTACCAGGTATAGACGATAACCTAACAATGCTGGTGTAGGCAGTTGACTATCAGTAAGTTGACCGTAATAGAATGGCAGCTAGGGAGGTAGTGCCTTTACATAGCACGCGATCTCATGTTGCTCAAGAGAGTTTACAAAGTGAACAGCTTACAAAGTGAACAGCTTAGAAAACGAACAGCTTACAGAGCTTACAACCGCGTCTCTACCTAATCGCTTTTTCACGAAACGTAAAGTTGCCGAGTCTTAGCGTGGTCGACGCCGGCGGAACCTACTGGGACTGGGCGTGTATATTACTGCAATTAAATTGTAGTTAAATAACGTCTCGCGCCTCCCATATGAAATTATAACTGAATAACATCTCGTCCCGCCGCCGATCGCCACGATTCTAATCGACAAATTTCTCATTTTAAATTCAACTACGAAAATTTATGTTCGTTATAAGCCGCGAGTCTACTTTTTCCGGGTAATCGCTATTCTTACGAGAGTCTACGACCTGCTTAATAATTTACGAGCCATTATTGCATTCGTACGCGCGGGGCGAAGCCGGGGTGAAAATTCCGCTCTCAAGACTTACTCGTGTTAATTGAGTTTTAGCGAGGAGAGCATGCCGATGATCGCAGTGACCTGCATTGTTAGACTCGTCTCTAACCTAGCGAGCACGAACCTCTCTCACTCTCTCTCTCTCTCTCTCTCTCTCGTGAGGCCGGGTACCAGTCTACCCTTCGGCAACGTGGCACGTACGCAGCCAGGCGTCGCGGCGGCGGCCGTTTTGGAGATAGCGTCTAGACCGCGCCCGCCCACGTGGAGCGCCGTACGCGTCTTCGTGAAAACGTGTGTGATTGACATCACGCTTTGTTCGGCCACGGACGACGTGATCGCCTAGCGGCCAATGAGCGAGCATGTGGTGGGTGATTGACAGCATTCTTGTAGGAGCCACTACGCGTTACCCTTAAGGCGCGCCACCCCAAAAAAATTAATATGGGCCGTCGATCGCGAAATGTCGGTTGGATGGCGCCCAGTTTTCGCGGAGTTTGTTTCTAGAGCGATTCGGGTTAATCTGTCTAAGTGGACAATAAGGGGCGGCGTA
>NW_014577343.1:87269-102555 GCF_000485595.1 Priapulus caudatus
CAATGGATTCACACGTACGTGATGTATAATGTTAATCTGTACGCCATCTATTGATGAATAGAATTTTTATAAATTTTTTACTTTTTTACTTTTTTACAAATTTGTTTCAGCCTGAACCACCTGCCAGACGTGCTGATTCTGAAAATATATTTAGTTTTCCTCTAGGCTGCGGAGTTGTCTATTTATGCGCGAACAAATTCGGCTGAACAACTTTATATATATAGATATATAGTCTATATTATGACACTCCTGATTATATTAGCACCCGCGCGTTGATGCGGTGCGTGGACGTTAAACGTAAGGAGTCGGTGTGTGCGTAGTGAAGACGTACATGTGGCGGCGGCTCGCTTTTCTGTCACAATCAGCGCGCTTTCTCCGATAACTGGATCAGCTTCGATCTTGATTTGCCTTCGGAGCTGGTCAAATGTGGTGCGATCGCACGCGTGACGACCATAAGGAGTTCTGATCAATAACCACGCGAAATGTATCTCTGCTAAGCCAACCCTATCAATCTGTACGTCGCATGGGAGCTGTACATGGATCTTTATACTATTTACCGCTGCATATGTGTTGGTCTCTGTAATGGTATCGCGTCACTGAGAAAATATCACGATGTATAGCATTTAGATTCTTGCATGTATGATGTAGATATATTCAGTAATATTTATAAAGTTATATAAAAAAAAAATAATACTAAATAATATTAAGTAAAATAATTATAAAGGGGGCTGTTATTATGAACTCGTTGGTTTTATTGCGAGATATTGTGGTCTCAATCGATCGTATATCGGACGCACTACATACTCGGTCGATGATAGCTGGCTGATGTTTCGCCGAACATGGAAATACCGACGAGTATCATTAGTAGTTGGGACGTCCAATATTTTGGCACTCGTGAAGTATGATGTCACACGGGCTGTTGTTACGTATGGACAGTGAATGTACGGGATGGCCAGGTGTGAACGGGCACAGCTTGCTTTACGTGGAGGGTCACATTGCACAGTCACACTTTATCTGGAGGGTGACATTCTACACGCTAGTATATATGTGAACGGAAACGCTGTACAAGTTCCTTCGTGTGAAGGGTGACAATGTACGGGTAGCTACATAGGATGTACAAGTTCCTTCGTGGGAAGGGTGACAATGTACGGGTAGCTACATAGGATGTACAAGTTCCTTCGTGGGAAGGGTGACATTGTACGCGTAGCTACATAGGGATGTACAAGTTCCTTCGTGTGAAGGGAGACATTGTACGGGTAGCTAGTAGCTACATAGGATGTACAAGTTCCTTCGTGTGAAGGGAGACAATGTACGGGTAGCTACATAGGATGTACAAGTTCCTTCGTGTGAAGGGTGACATTGTACGCGTAGCTACATAGGGATGTACAAGTTCCTCCGTGCAGTGTGAAGGGTGACATCGCTACGGGTAGCTACATAGCAACGGTGACACATCGTGGCTCATAGCTATTGCGGACATCATGAAATAATAAGAACTGGGGTGTGACGTGGGGAAGCCATCGTTCAACAGCTTCACACTCCTCCTCCTCCTCGTGTCGCATCGTTTCACCACCGCGACCTAATTGGCGCGATCACTACTGTTGCTACTGCTGCTACTGCTGTTGCTGCTGCTGCTGCTGCTGCTGCTGCTGCTGCTGGTGGCGGCGGCGGCGGCGGCGGCGGTGCTGCTGCTGCTGCGTGGTGGTGGTGGTGGTGGTGGTGGTGGTGGTGGTGGTGGTGGTGATGTTGCTGCTACTGCTGTTGCTGTTGCTACTGCTGCTGCTACTGCTGTTGCTGCTGCTGTTGCTTGTTGCTTGTGCTGCTCCTAATGTTGTATGCTTCTGCTGCTACTGCTGCTGCTACTACTGCTGCTGCTGCTACTGCTGGTGCTACTACTGCTGCTGCTGCTACTGCTGGTGCTGCTGTCTGCGTGGCAGTGGTGTAGTTGTCACCGTGATTAATTGCTGCCGACCATCGATGAATCAGCAGCAGCAGCGTCCGCATCTCTCACGCAGTCCAGCCAACATGGCATCCTCGCTGACTCCCCCCACCCCACCCGACACATCACACACGCTCTGCTCGTCTCTCATCTCTCTCTATCTCTCTCTCTCCTATCTCTCTTCTCTCTCTCTCTCTCTCTCTTTTCGTCGTCTCTCTCTCGCTCTCTCTCTCCTCTCTCTCGTCGCTCTCTGCTCCGCGTATTTCTGCTCGCTCTCTCTCTCTATCTCGTTCTCTCTCGGCCTCTCTGCTCTCTCTCTCTCTCTCCGTTGCCTTGTCTTCTCTCTCCGAGATCTCGTCTGCTGCTCTTCTCTCTTCTCTCTCTCTCTCTCTCTCTTCTCGTCTCTCTCTCTCGTTCTCTTCGCGTCTCTCTCGTCTCTCTCTCTCTCTAGTATATTATATATTATATAGGACAATCCTCTCTTCTTTCTCTCTCTCTCTCTCTCTCTCTCTCTCTCTCTCTCCTCTCTCTCTCTTCTCTCTCTCTCTCTCGTCTCTCTCGGCGTGCTCTCGTTCTTCTCTCTGCTGTCTCTTCCCTCTCTCTCTCTCTCTCTCTCTCTCTCTCTCTCTCTCTCTTCTGCTCTCTCTCTCTCGTCTCTCTCTCTCTCTGCTCTCTCTCTCTCTCTCTCTCTCTCTCTCTCTCTCTCTCTCTCTCTCTCTCTCTCTCGCTAGACTGGCCACAACAGTCCTCGTGACTGAGCCCAACAGCTGGCTGCCAGTTGAATCTCAGCGACGTACGGTGTCAGTCTAGCGCACTCGCACAAACGCATCTTTCGGTGCGGCTAGATAGCGAGGGTCGGTGGTAGATGGTCAGTTCGTTCACTCGCTGCTGAATGGCTCCACCGAGGACAATACCAGTAATCAGTCGCAGATTTCATCTCTGTCATGTCGCAGTATACCCGCAGTTCGGCCGGACAGATGTTATAAAGGTGACTCACGCACACGCGAGGAGAGGACATCCCGTATTTCGTTAGTGACTTATTGATTTACGATCGTATAACGAGTGCCTGTTTCATTAGCATATGCATCCAATCAGCATACATAGAACTAGCGTAGCAATACGGGTCACGTAGTCGTGACCTGTATAACATCATAGCAGGAGTGTCATAATATAGAATATATATTATAGACTACACGTGGTGATCTATTTATTTTTGGGTTGACACTATTTTGACAACGGCGGGTAAATACAAAAACATTTTCACAACGGCGATGTTAAATTATTAGAAACTCTGATATATAATATATATAATAGAATGTTTATATTATGACACTCCTGATAATAGGACATCGCGTGTAGGTGGCATGGTCGTTTGACCAGCTGCTACTAGCTATTGCTACATGCTCACAGGATGTGGACGCTGAAGCCATATATTCATTATCAGATTGTTGTCACGATCCGTCATGATCAAATGGACAGCGGGCACGAGTGATAGAGCTTGAGAACGAGTGGAAGATAAAGAGGAAGAGATGGATGGGAATGGAAAGAGAGACACAAAGAAAGTCCCCGACTTGTCAGATAGGAAGCGGACAGAAAGAAATATAGAGCGCGAAACGAAGATAAAGAAGGAGAGAAAGATAAACAGGTTGAGAAAAATCGAGAGAGAGAGAGAATGAAAGAGGGGGATGGAAGGTGGGAGGGAGTTAGAGAGAGAGGGGGCGAGAAATATGGAGGGCACCAGAAGGGGAATGACATTTCTCCGGGGAAGCTAGGCCTACTTGCCTTAATTTAATAGATCCCGATCATGAAACCTAATTGTGAAAAATAAATAGTAGTGAGTGCCATTAGGTTATTGAATGACGTTCCGATAATATCATCATTGATCTACGCACGGGAGACAGAGATATGAGAATGCCCGCAGTTACGGCAGCATGGAGCGTCGTTGAGATTCTATATGCTATTTCTATCAGCTCTGAACATTGTTTGCAAAGGAGGAGTGTAGGCGCGCAGCAATCTACATCTCTATGTTATGCAATACGACTCTGTTGTTTTGCTATAATACGTTATTATTGCGTTTCTATGTGCTATCAGCTCTGAACATTGTGGTGCACGAGATAATATCCGCTGCTCAGCATGGGTTCTCTCATGTAAAGATGCAGATATGCTTAGGATCGTATTCTTCCTCTGCTTTTGCTCATCGATCATTAGAGTTATCGTTGCTTTCGACAAGTGTCATCTTCAAAGGATCCCTTTAAGTTTAGCTTCTGTGTTTCTGTCATTCCGTATTGGAATTCGCTCCCTTCCTCTTTAGTTAGTTGCAAACTTGAGGCTTTTTCTACTGCGATCCGCAGTGTTGATCTGTCTATTTGATCAACTTTGTCTCTTTCCGTCTTCGATATTTACGAGGTTTCGAGGTTATTGGAATACGGCGAATCTAATGGCGCGCATATCTTGTTGATCATTAGTCGCTGCGGCGACGGCCGAGAAAACCTGAATTTCAAGTTGTTCAGATCGGCGGGCTGTACGCGCTAAGCGTGCGGGAAGGAGCAAGTTACGGGGATAGCGCTGCTATTTCTGCAGTGAGTTCGTGTGAATTCTCTGGGCGCGCACCTACCTTTTAAAGCCAGCCCGCACGCTATATAGTATCCACTTACTATATATAATATACGCATATACGCGTATATAGTTTACGGTATAGCTAGTATGTGCTATTTTAAGCTTTCGGACATGACCCGCGACGACGTAAATGTGTTTGATAGCTGTTTCATTTCACTCACTGCGTGATATTCGGAAGGAATTCTTGGCTGGGAATTCTGCATTATGCATCGTGCAGTGTCATGCGTGCGTGTACCCAGGCACCGCGGATTTTGGACATCGATATGCAGATACACCTTTTGTCCGCGACAATTGTCACGCTAGTCGAGTAGATGGGGACGGAACAATGAAAGTGGTGCTTGCATGTCATTGACACCGCGTCGCGATGACTCTGGTCGCATTTATTCTGACATTTACTCTGATGTTCGCTCCCGCGTTCTCGTCTGCTGTCATTGTGTAACCTGACGTCACACGCCGCCGCTGCTGCTCCGCCGTCACACAGGCGTGAGTCATCCACACATTTTATTGGTCTGCTCACTGGACTCCGGGGCGGTGACAGACGCAGCGTTCTTGCGATAGTACAGACCGGTCAATTGTCGATCTTTCTGAAGTAGGGACAGGGGATGGGCAATCTTCATCAGTAGCAGGAGCTGGTCAAGTGGAGACTGTAGTAGCAAGTCGTTTGGTAATCGTTAGCCAGCGAGTAGATCTGCATAGCGAATAGGTTCTCATCAGGGATGAATAATGAAAAAATTTATTCACCCCTGTTCTCATGTGTACTCTGATCAGAGAAAGCGAGGTCATTAGGTTTATGTGCTGCCCTGGTTAATGTAAAAGTTGACTAACTCTAGCTATAAATGAAAACTGATCAAAGACGCATATGAGGTAAAATTGTCTCCATAAAATCTATTAGCTCTTCAATAAATACATGTGATGCTGCAATATAGCATCCATGTTGCATCAAAACTAGAGAGCTGATTTAATAGTGAACCGAATTACAGGAATGTAATGAAATTTTGTAAGTAATCATTTATACGGCTTGCTGCAGACGCTGATGCTGCAGCAGTGGTATTTAAACTTGCGGTCTGCCAGCCTTCGCGCGGAAACTAGCCGTTGTTCCAGCAGTACCCAACGTTCTGCGCTAGTGAATGAGCCGTCGGTCAGGACTCGTGCGGTGGCAGCACCTACCATTGGGATACTTTTGCAACGAGAATCATATTATCAGGAGTAAGATAATATAGGCCTATATTATCTTACTCCTGATGTTATTATATATAATCATAGACTATTCTGTATCTATTCTATTCCATCTATAAGACTATCCTATATTTATGCGAGAGCCGAGGAGCTATATATATATACGCAAAACCACATGGCATTCCATCCTGCGACTCCCATCTCAGAGTTGTAGGGAGCAATCGTGAAGCTATCTCAAGTCAAGGTAGCTGCAGGTTCATGCATGCTCTCGAACAATAGGTGTTAGATATATTTAGGTAATAGGTATATACAGTATATAATAGGTATATTCAGGCTCGTTAGGCGATACATAAGGGTTGGATGTTTTGCCGCATCGCTCATCGCGTTTTTCTTTCTTTCTTCTACGCAGCCTGTGGAGCACTGCTACTACCAGGGCACCGTGAGAGGTCATCCAGGGTCAGTGGTAGCTGTGCGGACATGCAGCGGGGTCAGTGGGGTCATCCACATTGCCAACAAGACCTACGTTATCCAGCCAGTGCTTGGTGGTGATCTAGGGGTAAGCATCGGCTCACAGCATGGTAATCTGTGAGGCAGCGGTCAAGCGAAAACGCATAAGAGGAGAGAGCCTTGTACGTTTCATCAGCAGTATCACATGATTAAAATGATAGAGCAAGCAAGCACAATTTGAAATATTATTTGCAATCATGATTTCTGAATTTTTTTTACATTTGACATCTCATGACTGAAATGATAGAGCAAGCACAATTTGAAATATTATTTGCAATAATGGTTTCTAAAAAGTTTTTACATTCGACATTTTACTAATTTTTTGGTGCTGTAATAGCTATCATCCCTTGCTCTTTGCTCGTGACATGTGACTTAGTCAGCTCTGTGCCTAATGCATAATTTGCATTTCTTGTGCAGAAACGATATCCACACATCTTTTATGAGTCATCAAAGCAAGACCATCGGCTTTGTGGTAAGGCAATCACTGGGATCAGCAATTTAACTGTTGAATTAGTTTGGTGTAGTTTTTGAGTAATAATTAATCTTTTTCGTTTTATGAGAGCTTTCTAAATGTCAGATAAAGCATGCTAGTTAATGTTTGCTCTGTAAATTCCATCCTGGAAAAAAAACCGTCACACACTAAGCATTCTCTGTTACATAGACTGGTGCCAAGTCGTTTGACTCGTACATCTGCAAGGCTGTTGCCTTAGTTCGTGTATTGGTACAAACTTGTGATTTAATGGTGTGTGATGGAATGCACTGAATGAATGCCACGTAGAGAAATATCTATGTCACCTTCATTTGACATGTATGAGTTCGTGTAGAAAAAAGTTACTATCACAAATATAGTCAGTAGAATGTTTGATGTGGGGAGACAATATTTTATCGTATTGTATTGTAATTACACTGTCTAAGTGTACTATACACAAATAAATGGGGTCAGTTGAAACTACTCTACAGCACCAACTTTATTGGTGTGTTTTTTTAAGTAATTTTATTTAAATATTATTTTTAATTGAAAAATGATACATAATGTTTTTAATTATTAATTATTTTAATTTAATCATATTAGTATTTTTATTTTTATTTAAAAATTATGTTGTACTCGTCTGCAGGTAACACGGGCAGGCATGAGTGGGGGTTCTCTGCTGGACAGAGGAGTGATCTTCATCCAGAGGTAAATAGAGGATACCAATATGTCACGTTATAACAATTGTTCCCATAGAATGTCTCTGCTCCTCTAATCACCGGTTTGATTCATCAAGACAGTTATAGAACTTCTTGCTATTTACTGTCTAATCCACTCGATGTTGACTTCTCTCATGAGCAATGTGATTTTCTAATGGTATATTTCTAATAAGTTTTGTGCTTTCTACAAAAATAGAGCAGTACCGATGCAATGCGAAATGAGAAGTTCTTGGAGTTAGCCATGGTTGTTGACAGCGCCATCTATGAACAGCACAACGCGAGTGTGTCGGACACAGTCGGCTATGCTCTGCAGGTTGCCAACATTGCAGACATGGTAGGTTGTTATGTCTGTCTTGCTCTTTGTTGCTGGGACATACACTCAGACATTTTGTACACTTATATTTTGAACTAGTAAGATATCACACAAATGTGTACGGTCTAGGCTTACATTTGCAAAGTCTAGAAGAGAAATAAATTGTGCATATTCGTTTAGTTCAAAATTTTCATGATAAATTTGAGATAAAAGTGATCATGTCATGCCATAATATCAAACATGTATAAAATCAATTTGAAAGTCAGACAGCATCTGATTTGGAACAAAATGTTCATATTAATCACGAGGATGTTTGAAATGGAAAAGATTACAAGGTGTCATATCAGCAAAGATTGATTGATGATTGATTGAATGATTGAAAGTATTGATTATTGATATATGCAAACTTAAAAAGATGACAATTTTTTTATGAAAGATTGATTGATTGATTGAATGAATTGATTGATATATGCCAACTTAAAAAGAAGGTAAATTTGAACCAATAACCACTGTCACCTCTATGCCTCAGTTAGATACGACACCACTCGTATTGGCACTGGGCGTGTGATGATGATTTTTACCAATAACCACTGCTTTTATGCCTCAGTTATATAGCAGAGCACTTGTGTTTGGCACTGCATGTGCGATGACGATTTTTCTCCACTGATTGTCTGCTTGCACTTGCAGTACTTTCGCCTGCTCAGCACCAAGCTGGTGGTCGTCTACGTCGAGGTGTGGGGCATCGAGGAGCGCATGGACGCGAGCACCGACGTGCGACAGACCCTGCTCAACTTCATGGACTACAGCCAGTCGGCGCTGTTCCGCGTCGCCTATGACTCCGCCCAGCTGCTGACGTGAGTCTCACACTGATGGTGGCGCTTTCTATATCAGTGTATTGTCAGAGTACGTGGGGGAGGCAGGGGCAGGATGGTGAAATTGGTAAATTTAGTAAAAGAAAAACATGTGTTTGTGTGTTTGTTTAGTAGGGGGTCGCGTGGGTAGAGGTGTGTGTGGGTGAGGGAATATATTGTATATCAGTGTATTGTCAGCGTAGGGGGGAGGGGGGCGTATGACGCTGATAGTGGCGCTCTCTATATCAGTGTATTGTCAGCGTAGGGGGGTGGGGATGGTAGGGGGCAACGAGGGGCAAGATGGTGAAATTGAACAATTTTGCAAAAAATTCTCATGCGTTTGTGTGTTTGTAGGGGCTGGCGTATGTGTGTGTGGGCATGCGGGTGAGGGAATGTATATGCCGGGTTCACTGAACGTGTTTACGAACCACAGCCTCATGAAAGTTTTTGCGTATAACAGTGGCACCAAGTTCAAGAACAGGGAGGTGGGGCTGGCTCTGCCGGACAGCATGTGCACTCGTAGAGCGGTGGGAGTCAACCAGGAGACAAACCCTGTCGAGCCTCAGCAGCTGGCCAGCACTCTCGCTCACATCATCGGCCACAACCTCGGCATGACGCACGACGACGACGGCAGTGAGTGGGGACACTGACGATAGTTAATCTGGTGCAATAATAACAACACGCGTGCGAGAAATTTCGATTTCTGCTGCTGAGAGATTAGTTGGAAGTTATGAAATGTTGTATAAGTTACGTAAAAGTTATGTATGTTGATGTTATTAATGGAGTTAGTTCTGTCGGAATTTGCATGTTGTGGTACTTGCCGGAGGTCAAAGTTTGTGCGTGCGTGGATCCTGCAAACATGTTTAGTGATGGAGTGATGCGTTGGATAATAAATTTAGTTTTCGTTCTTGTTTCTTGCAGGGAGTTGTCGATGCAAGGACGTGTTCGGTTGCATGATGACGCAGAATATAGTGTAAGCATCACTCGAGTGCTCATAATTTCTAGCAAATAATGATTACATGCACTAATTTATGAAGACTAGCAACATTGAGTGCATCTATATTATTTAGAGCTATTGCAGATTTGTATAACATTTTCTCTGTGTGCGTTAGTGAACGGCGATGCCGGTCGTAAACCTGTCATTAATTAACTTCCAAAATTCATTTCGCTTGCATCATAAAACACAAACTGGATGGCAATTGCATTATTGACATTCTATGTCGCATTAGGTATGCACATCTATGTTGTAGTAAAGCATGTTCACTTTATAGTGGTCCAGAAACTCTAGCATTGAGTTCGTTATTAACTCGCCTCTGAGAACTCATCGTAAATCGTGTAGCGGTTTTGTTGCTAGCATAAATGTAGCATAGTGCCGCTAGCATAAATGTAGCATAGTGCCGCTAGCATAAATGTAGCATAGTGCCGCTAGCATAAATGTAGCGTAGTGCCGCTAGCATAAATGTAGCGCGATGCGCTGCTGATGCTCAATGTCAGCAAGTAATGTGATCATGATGTGATTGGATGATGATGATGAATGTGATGTGAATGTGATGATGAATGAATGTGATGTGAATGTGATGATGGATGAATGTGATGAATGTGATGTGAATGTGATGCTGAACATCTGTGACATATTACAGCGGCAAGGAGGGCTTCCACCCGCTGCACTTTTCGTCGTGCAGCCGCAGCGACTACCAGCGCTTCCTGCAGACGGGTGCGGGAAGCTGCCTGCTCAACCGACCGCGTACGATCGTCGAGGCCGGCCGCGATCACGGCACGTGCGGCAACGGCATCCTCGAGCCGGGAGAGCAGTGCGACTGCGGCGCGAACCAGGTGAGAAGGGGAGAGATGCATGGACACAACCGAAGGGGAGGGCTGCGTAGTGGGAGGCTGGTGGGGTTTATAGGGGAGAGTAGTGCGACTGCTGAACCAACCTGATGAGAGCAACGGTGAGCGCCGTGGGTCTATAGGGGGTTGGGAGGCTGGTGGGTTGATAGTTAAAACGGGGAGGTTGGGGGGTTCATATTGTGGGAGCATGGTTGGGATTGTAAGTAAAACAAGGATGATGAATGAGGAATTGATAGTGTTGATACATGGACTCGAGCGAAGGGGGAAAGGGGTTGGAAGTGAAATGGGAGGGGGGGGGGGGAGGTCATATTATGGGAGGATAGTTTGGTGTTTAGAACTAAAATAGGGGGGGGGGGTAATATTGTGAGAGTATGGTTGGGTTTATAAATAAAACAGCAGGGTAGGTGGGTTAGTATTGTGGGTGGATGGTTGAGTTTGTAAGTAAAATGGGAGGGGGTGATGGGTTAATATTGTGGGAGGATGGTTGGGTTTGTGAGTAAAACAAGCGGGCATGAAGAGTGGATATGGGGAAGTCTAGGGTCTATAGGTTGGCTTATTAATTTTGTAATATTTATAACATAAACATATTGTTATTACTTATGTTGCTCTTCAGTACAACTACATAACTGACCATGATGTAGAACAGACAATAGTAAATCTAGAATCGGTATCTTCTGCTTTTCAGCTGGAATGTGAGAAGAAGGATCCATGTTGTGATGTGTATACGTGCAAGTTACTACCTGAGGCACAGTGCTCTACTGGGCCCTGTTGCCACCAGTGCAAGGTAACGTAGTTCTCTAATGCTGGCTTATGTTGGAATATTCCTTCTCTGCTGCTTGCTCATGATCAAGTGGGGAACAAAGGCTTCTATTTCATTAAAATGATTAAACTTAACTCCATTTTATTTTAATAATTCTGCATTTGTAATAGAGTTGATGCTTTGGGTTAGTGTAAGGTCGTCTATAGCCAAATTCACCCAGCCATGTAGTTCACCACTACGTAGAAAATTCTGGAATAATTTTTATATAATTTTCAAAATGTTGTTTTGACAAAGTGAGTTTGACAAACTATGTATTCTTATTATATATACTTGTATAATAGTGTCTTATCCAAGTTTTTATGTTACAAATTAAATAGATCTTATCAGGAAATGTTTTTTTTTGTTAACGTCCGTATTACGTGCGTTGCTACCGCTTGATGGGTACGTGCATTTCTGTGAACAGCTGAAGCCTCGTGGGAGCGCGTGCAGAGAGGCGAGGAGTGAGTGCGACATAGAGGAGCAGTGTGACGGCGCGGCGGGCCGATGTCCCATGGACTTGTACGTGCAGGACGGCCAGCCGTGCAACCTCGGACGCAACTACTGCCACCGCGGGCTGTGTCCATCCCTGACCGCGCAGTGTCGGTCAGTCTGGGGCAAACGTGAGTGAAGGTCATGATCAGTCTCTGGGGGGGGGGGGTCAGGTGAATGTCTGACAGCTGAATGTTGGCAATGTCGGTAATGTTGGCAATGTCAGTAATGTTGGCAATGTCGGTAATGTTGGCAATGTCGGTAATGTTGGCAATGTCGGTAATATTGGCAATGTCGGTAATATTGGCAGTGTCAGTAATGTTGGCAATGTCGGTAATGTTGGCAATGTCGGTAATGTTGGCAGTGTCAGTAATGTTGGCAATGTCGGTAATGTTGGCAATGTCGGTAATGTTGACAATGTCGGTAATGTTGGCAATGTTGGAATGTTGGCATGTTCGCTCGCGACGACGTAACAGTGAGTTGGCTGTAAAACATGGTTGAATTGACCGATACGCCTGAGTGGGATAACCACTCGATTTGCACTCACACCTAGCAATGATTCTTGCTAGGTTGGTGAGGCTCACACTCTTCAAATGTTGCATTTCGGTGTGCACGTCATAATGTCTTACTTAAAGGCACTTTGTTACTAGGCATAATTTTCAGAACACCATATCGCAACATTAATTAGCTCGAGTTATGATTTACATCATTATATATATATAGATATTGTATTAATGTATTTTATATTGTTTTATATTGTTTTATATATACTCGGCATTTTGATATTAATTGTCGTATAACATGCTACAGAGTCGATGGTGGGAGACCAGCAGTGCTACAATAGATTCAACCTGCAGGGCAGTGAGATTGGTAACTGTGGCACCAACAAGCAGCAGCCTGTCAGTTGTGATAAACAGTACGTACTTATAGGCCCAGCTTCTTTCTGCCTGTCAGTGTGTCTGTCTGTCTGTGTGTGTGTATCTATCTGTCTGTGTGTCTGTCTGTGTGCGTGTATTTTTGTTGGTTGACCGGGCTGTATGTCTGTCTGTCGGTCAGTCAGTTACTTTATTGATCGGTCAGTTGGTGACTTGATTGGTTGATGGGTGTATCTGTCAGTAGGCAGAATAAATAGAGATCATGAGTAAATAATCTCACATTAGAGATGGATGTTTATGCATTTTAATCTTGTAATCTATTTGTGCATCATTTAGAATCATCAGAATGAAGTTAGAAAGAAGGTGCATAAGGATGATGCTCATACACTGTACACAACAAAGAATTCATATGCAAACATAATTGTCAATGAAGGACAGATGGATGCATACTGCAAATCTTTGTGACAATTTCCATAAGCCATTTCTCCTAAATTAATGACTAGGAACTGAAAAGGGTGCTATTACTGTGGTGTAGCAGCTTCATGCATTCATATGTTGTTTGTCTAACTCGAGTGTGTGTGTGTGTACTGTAGGCACGTGTTCTGTGGATTGCTACAGTGTCAGCATGGATCAAGCACGCCTCTTATCCCGGGCCTGAAACACACCTTCTCGAAAACGACCATGTCTGTCGGTGGCCGTGAGTTTGAGTGCAAGTAAGTATGAAATTTAAGAAGAAACAAAGTGGATGTGGTTGGATGTGAGGCACATAGGGAGCACCTGTAATAAGCCACATATGGAACACCTGTAGTAAGCCACATAGGGAACACCTGTAAAGGTGGAAACCTCAACAGGAATCTGTCAGGAATCTCATTGCAGTTGTCACTTATTTCCAGAACTGCCAGTGGCAAAGACCCTTCAGGAACCAGACACACCGGATTGGTAATGGATGGAACCAAGTGTGCACCTGGAATGGTATGTCACCAGTGTTCTCAAGGCTTAATTGCATACGACTTGGTTTTCCATTGGTTATCGCTTGTACTGGTGTAGTCACCGCTCAGGAGCCTACTGTACAAGTAGCTGCCCTCCGGCTCTTGTAACTTAACTGCTCCTTATTGTTTCAGATGTGCAGCGAGCAGCATTGCGTGAGCGTGAGCTCGGTTGTGACGGAAGACTGTCCAAAGAACAACCATGGCCAGACTTGCTCAGACCATGGGGTGAGTACGGGGCAGAAAGGACGGAGTAGGTTGCCCTCGTCTGTGCTACCAACTGATCATTGAACCTCGCAGTTTGAATGATTGTTCAAAATATGTGCTGTGTCCCATGTTTCCTTTGTTGAATGCGCTTAGCCAAACCTTAACTTGAAAAAACACTCATCGAGTCTCATTGAGCAGAAATCAGGGCAATCCTGCAGAATAATTTGTGAGGAACAGCAGGAAAATTTAATCTATCTGAACATGATCGCTGTATTCTATCATCGCTGTATCTGCATAGATATATATATGATAGGTTTTTTATATATGATATATATATATGATAGGTTTTTGCATTTTTTGCCTGATGACAGCTATAATTAAACTCATGTGCATTTTACTTTGACAGCTCTGCACCAACAGGGGACAGTGTCACTGCGCTGACATGTGGATGGGCTTCGACTGCAGCATCAAGATCAACGTAACCACGACGACAAGCACAACAGCGCGTCCATTCCTCTTTGGCATCGACGACTTTGCATCGTACGGGGAGGATGGCGGAAGAAGGCTTATCCGGAAAGGGTGGGACAGTGACAAGGAAACCGTGGCGACTCAAGGTGAGAGCATATTGTTAAGAGGACAGTGCAGCCCGGTATGCATTCATGCTGCGAGAGTGCGTGAGTGTGCCAGCGATCATGGCAAGGGGGAAAATGTATATTTTTTTTAGTTCATTTAATGTGTTTTTGTCACGTGTTTTTTTAGGCTATTCGTTCGTATTTAGCTTAGCAACTTGTTTTTACTCCGCTACATCACTGTGATTAATGGATAGGAAACTATTACTTCACAAGATCAAAAGCTGTGCAAAATACACCCTCTCGAATCCCCGCGGCTGGCATTTGTTCACATCTTTCTTTTGTGTTTACAGATTTATCGAACTCAGCGGTGACACGCGAACTGATGTTTATTATTCTTGGAGCCGTGGTTGGAGCCGTGCTCGTGGCATTCGCCATCTTTGCTCTGTGCTACAGGTGGGTTCAACTACTCTACAGTACGAGAAAACCAGCGCTTTGGGATTAACGATATCCTGCAATATACATCAGCTCGTATAACTAGACAAAAGCGATGCAACACTAGTAATCTATGACAGCGATACCATCTTATAATGTGGTCGTTACCCACTGTGTCTGCTAGCGAAAGCAGACGTGGCGTAGCTCACCTGCGATGATTGGTACTAACGTTGCTGTGTTTTTGGCACATGTGTAGGAGCAGAAGCAGCATAACATCAGGAGTGAATAATAATTGATTTTTAATTATATAATAATCTAATATTATTCACTCCTGAAAACACCGTATCACGTGTTGTGTGAATGTTTGATGCTAACGTTGCAGCGTTGTTGGCACATGTGTAGGAGCAGAAGCAGCATAACATCAGGAGTGAATAATAATTGATTTTTAATTATATAATAATCTAATATTATTCACTCCTGAAAACACCGTA
>NW_014577343.1:102565-125999 GCF_000485595.1 Priapulus caudatus
AGCGACGGTGAGCGCCGTGGGTCTATAGGGGGTTGGGAGGCTGGTGGGGTTGATAGTTAAAACGGGGAGGTTGGGGGTTCATATTGTGGGAGCATGGTTGGGATTGTAAGTAAAACAAGGATGATGAATGAGGAATTGATACTATTGATACATGGACTCGAGCGAAGGGGGAAAGGGGTTGGAAGTGAAATTGGAGGGGGGAGGTCATATTATGGGAGGATAGTTTGGTGTTTAGAACTAAAATAGGGGGGGGGGTAATATTGTGAGAGTATGGTTGGGTTTATAAATAAAACAGCAGGGTAGATGGGCTAATATTGTAGGTGGATGGTTGAGTTTGTAAGTAAAATGGGAGGGGGTGATGGGTTAATATTGTGGGAGGATGGTTGGGTTTGTGAGTAAAACAAGGGGGCATGAAGAGTGGATAGGGGGAAGTCTAGGGTCTATAGGTTGGCTTATTAATTTTGTAATATTTATAACATAAACATATTGTTATTGCTTATGTGGTTCTTCAGTACAGCTACATAACTGACCATGATGTAGAACAAACAATAGTAAATCTGGAATCGGTATCTTCTGTTTTTCAGCTGGAATGTGAGAAGAAGGATCCATGTTGTGATGTGTATACGTGCAAGTTACTACCTGAGGCACAGTGCTCTACTGGGCCCTGTTGCCACCAGTGCAAGGTAACGTAGTTCTCTAATGCTTGCTTATGTTGGAATATTCCTTCTCTGCTGCTGGCCCATGATCAAGTGGGGAACGAAGGCTTCTATTTCATTAAAATGATTAAATTTAACTCCATTTTATTTTAATAATTCTGCATTTGTAATAGAGTTGATGCTTTGGGTTAGTGTAAGGTCGTCTATAGCCATATTCACCCAGCCATGTAGTTCACCACTACGTAGAAAATTCTGGAATAATTTTTATATAATTTTCAAAATGTTTTTTTGACAAAGTGAGTTTGACAAACTATGTATTCTTATTATATATACTTGTATAATAGTGTCTTATCCAAGTTTTTATGTTACAAATTAAATAGATCTTATCAGGAAATGTTTTTTTTTGTTAACGCCCGTATTACGTGCGTTGCTACCGCCTGATGGGTACGTGCATTTCTGTGAGCAGCTGAAGCCTCGTGGGAGCGCGTGCAGAGAGGCGAGGAGTGAGTGCGACATAGAGGAGCAGTGTGACGGCGCGGCGGGCCGATGTCCCATGGACTTGTACGTGCAGGACGGCCAGCCGTGCAACCTCGGACGCAACTACTGCCACCGCGGGCTGTGTCCATCCCTGACCGCGCAGTGTCGGTCAGTCTGGGGCAAACGTGAGTGAAGGTCTCGATCAGTCTCTGGGGGGGGGGGGTCAGGTGAATGTCTGACAGCTGAATGTTGGCAATGTCGGTAATGTTGGCAATGTTGGCAATGTCAGTAATGTTGGCAATGTCGGTAATGTTGGCAGTGTCGGTAATGTTGGCAATGTCGGTAATGTTGGCAGTGTCGGTAATGTTGGCAATGTCGGTAATGTTGGCAGTGTCGGTAATGTTGGCAATGTCGGTAATATTGGCAGTGTCGGTAATGTTGGCAGTGTCGGTAATGTTGACAATGTCGGTAATGTTGGCAATGTCGGTAATGTTGGCAATGTTGGTAATGTTGGCAATGTTGGAATGTTGGCATGTTTGCTCGCGACGACGTAACAGTGAGGTGGCTGTAAAACATGGTTGAATTGACCGATACGCCTGAGTGGGATAACCACTCGATTTGCACTCACACCTAGCAATGATTCTTGCTAGGTTGGTGAGGCTCACATTCTTCAAATGTTGCATTCCGGTGTGCACGTCATAATGTCTGACTTAAAGGCACTTTGTTACTAGGCATAATTTTCATAACACCATATCGCAACATTAATTAGCTCGAGTTATGATTTACATCATTATATATATAGATATTGTATTAATGTATTTTATATTGTTTTATGTATACTCGGCATTTTGATATTAATTGTCATATAACATGCTACAGAGTCGATGGTGGGAGACCAGCAGTGCTACAATAGATTCAACCTGCAGGGCAGTGAGATTGGTAACTGTGGCACCAACAAGCAGCAGCCTGTCAGTTGTGATAAACAGTACGTACTTATAGGCCCAGCTGCTTTCTGCCTGTCAGTGTGTCTGTCTGTCTGTGTGTGTGTATCTATCTGTCTGTGTGTCTGTCTGTGTGCGTGTATTTTTGTTGGTTGACCGGGCTGTATGTCTGTCTGTCGGTCAGTCAGTTACTTTATTGATCGGTCAGTTGGTGACTTGATTGGTTGATGGGTGTATCTGTCAGTAGGCAGAATAAATAGAGATCATGAGTAAATAATCTCACATTAGAGATGGATGTTTATGCATTTCAATCTTGTAATCTATCTGTGCATCATTTAGAATCATCAGAATGTTAGAAAGAAGGTGCATAAGGATGATGCTCATACACTGTACACAGCAAAGAATTCATTTGCAAACATAATTGTCAATGAAGGACAGATGGATGCATACTGCAAATCTTTGTGATAATTTCCATAAGCCATTTCTCCTAAATTAATGACTAGGAAGTGAAAAGGGTGCTATTACTGTGGTGTAGCAGCTTCATGCATTCATATGTTGTTTGTCTAACTCGAGTGTGTGTGTGTGTACTGTAGGCACGTGTTCTGTGGATTGCTGCAGTGTCAGCATGGATCAAGCACGCCACTTATCCCGGGCCTGAAACACACCTTCTCGAAAACGACCATGTCTGTCGGTGGCCGTGAGTTTGAGTGCAAGTAAGTATGAAATTTAAGAAGAAACAAAGTGGATGTGGTGGGATGTGAGGCACATAGGGAGCACGGTTATACTGTAGGAAGTCACATAGAAGAAACCTGTATGGTGCTACATAGGGAACACCTGTAATAAGCCACATATGGAACACCTGTAGTAAGCCAGATAGAGAACACCTGTAGTAAGCCACATAGGGAACACCTGTAGTAAGCCACATAGGGAACACCTGTATGGTGCTACATAGGGAACACCTGTAGTAAGCCACATAGGGAACACATGTAGTAATTCACATAGGGAACACATGTATGGTGGCACATAGGATACACATGTAGTAAGCCACATAGGGAACACCTGTACTAAGTCACATAGGGAACACATGTAGTAAGCCACATAGGGAACACCTGTAGTAAGTCACATAGGGAACACATGTAGTAAGCCACATAGGGAACACCTGTAAGAAACCACATAGGGAACACCTGTAGTAAGCCACATAGGGAACACCTGTAAGAAACCACATAGGGAACACCTGTAGTAAGCCACATAGGGAACACCTGTAAGAAACCACATAGGGAACACCTGTAAAGGTGGAAACCTCAACAGGAATCTGTCAGGAATCTCATTGCAGTTGTCACTTATTTCCAGAACTGCCAGTGGCAAAGACCCTTCAGGAACCAGACACACCGGATTGGTAATGGATGGAACCAAGTGTGCACCTGGAATGGTATGTCACCAGTGTTCTCAAGGCTTAATTGCATACGACTTGGTTTTCCATGGGTTATTGCTTGTACTGGTGTAGTCACCGCTCAGGAGCCTACTGTACAAGTAGCTGCCCTCCGGCTCTTGTAACTTAACTGCTCCTTATTGTTTCAGATGTGCAGCGAGCAGCATTGCGTGAGCGTGAGCTCGGTTGTGACGGAAGACTGTCCAAAGAACAACCATGGCCAGACTTGCTCAGACCATGGGGTGAGTACGGGGCAGAAAGGATGGAGTAGGTTGCCCTTGTCTGTGCTACCAACTGATCATTGAACCTCGCAGTTTGAATGATTGTTCAAAATATGTGCTGTGTCCCATGTTTCCTTTGTTGAATGCGCTTAGCCAAACCTTAACTTGAAAAAACACTCATCGAGTCTCATTGAGCAGAAATCAGGGCAATCCTGCAGAATAATTTGTGAGGAACAGCAGGAAAATTTAATCTATCTGAACATGATCGCTGTATTGTATCATCGCTATATCTGCATAGATATATATATATGATAGGTTTTTGATATATGATATATATATATGATAGGTTTTTGCATTTTTTGCCCGATGACAGCTATAATTAAACTCATGTGCATTTTACTTTGACAGCTCTGCACCAACAGGGGACAGTGTCACTGCGCTGACATGTGGATGGGCTTCGACTGCAGCATCAAGATCAACGTAACCACGACGACAAGCACAACAGCGCGTCCATTCCTCTTTGGCATCGACGACTTTGCATCGTACGGGGAGGATGGCGGAAGAAGGCTCATCCGGAAAGGGTGGGACAGTGACAAGGAAACCGTGGCGACTCAAGGTGAGAGCATATTGTTAAGATGACAGTGCAGCCCGGTATGCATTCATGTTGCGAGAGTGCGTGAGTGTGCCAGCGATCATGGCAAGGGGGAAAATGTATATTTTTTTTAGTTCATTTAATGTGTTTTTGTCACGTGTGTTTTTTTAGGCTATTCGTTCGTATTTGCATGTCAGTAAGCTTAGCAACTTGTTTTTACTCTGCTACATCGCTGTGATTAATGGATAGGAAACTGTTACTTCACAAGATCAAAAGCTGTGCAAAATATACCCTCTCGAATCCCCGCGGCTGGCATTTGTTCACATCTTTCTTTTGTGTTTACAGATTTGTCGAACTCAGCGGTGACACGCGAACTGATGTTTATTATTCTTGGAGCCGTGGTTGGAGCCGTGCTCGTGGCATTCGCCATCTTTGCTCTGTGCTACAGGTGGGTTCAACTACTCTACAGTACGAGAAAACCAGCGCTTTGGGATTAACGATATCCTGCAATACATCAACTCGTATGACTAGACAAAAGCGACGCAACACTCGTAATCTACGACAGTGATGCCATCTTATAATGTTAAAGTGGTTGTTACCCACTGTGTCTGCTAGCGAAAGCAGATGTGACCTATCTCACCTGCGATGATTGGTGCTAATGTTGCTGTGTTGTTGGCGCATGTGTAGGAGCAGAAGCAGCATAACATCAGGAGTGAATAATAATAGATTTTTAATTATATAATAATCTGTTATTAGTGGGGCGGATATGTGTCTGAGGTGTGCACTTATTATTCACTCCTGATAACATCGTATCTCGCATTGTGTGAATGGTTAATGCTAATGTTGCTGCGTTGTTGGCGCGTGTTGTAGGAGAAGAAGCAACATAACGCCGTGGAACAAGAAGAAGCTGCCGATGAAGACGAAGCCATTGAGTGACTGCGACTCAGAGTCGCTCGCTAACAGAATCATCACGTTCGGCAGCATGCCGTCCTACAGGTACAGTGGTGATGCTGTCTGCTGTCACCGTTGTCATAGTGATGCTGTCATCATTGTCATAGTGATGCTGTCATCATTGTCATAGTGATGCTGTCACCATTGTCATGGTGATGCCTTGACCTTTGCTGTAGTGATGGTGTAACGTTTGTCATAGTGATGGTATCATCGTACAGGTACGGTGATGTTGTCTGTTGTCATTGTACATCTATTATTATTTCGGCATGATCGTTTCGGCAAAGGTACTGTGTTTCTCACGCCGTGCTACCGTCTTTCTTCCACGCACGCACAGAGAGAGCAAGATCCTCGAAAACCGCAAGAAGAAGGGCAAGGGGAAGGGCAAGACGTCGGCGGGGGAGGGCGGCGGCGGCGGCGAAGAGGACGCGTCCGTGATGAGGCTGCGGGAGAACATCGTCAGCGACCTGTGCCGCATCCCGGAGAAGGGCATCCTCAAGAAGGCGACGCTCGAGCGGCAGCAGCAGCAGCAGCAGCAGGAGGACGGCTCCCTGCGCTCGCTCGCCTCACAGCGGTCTCAGGCGTCTCAGGCCGGCTCGCTCGCGTCTCAGCAGTCTCAGTCGCAGCACGGGTCGCTCGGCTCGCAGCGCTCCCAGCGTTCCAACGCCTCGCACCGCTCGCAGGGGTCCGCCGCGTCGCAGGGGTCGCCCTGCAGGTTGCAGGGATCACAGGGGTCACCGTACAGGTCACAGGGGTCGCAGGGGTCGCCGTATCGCACGCCGGGGACTGCCGCCAGCACGAGGGGCACGATGGAGAGGCATCCGGACGAGTATCTCGATCGAGAGAGTCAGAGCTCCAGCGACATAGGTATGACTTATAGACGCGTGCGTGCGTGCGTGCGTGCGTGCGTGCGTGCGTTGGTATGCGCGTGCATGTGTGTGTATTTAGACATCCACTGCTTTGCAATAGTGACAGCTGCTGTGCTGCGAGTAAGAAAAAAATTTATAATTAAACAAAATGAGTCTTACCATTAGTCTTAACATTACGATGTTTCTGAGAACGGGCCTCGCGTTGTCCTTGCTTGGTCCCCCAATCACGGACGCTGACCATCAACCGTCAACCCTCGTCCAAATACTTCGTCGCCGTCGGCAAGCGACCTTCCTGTCCGCGTACTAATCCTATGTATTAGACATCCAAGCTAATCCTTCCGTAGCTTCGCAGTAGCGGCAGCTGCCGCGCTGAGAGCGAGACACCACGTTTCCAAGGTTTGGTCCCCCAATTAGGGACCCTGACGTTTACTTTGTTAACGTCGTTACATTGTCCAAATACTTCGTCGCCGTCGTTTCGTTCTCGTCCATGCCAGTGAAAAAAATACACGGGGGCTCGGGGTGATTTAGCCCCCGAAATGCCAAAAAGAGCCCCCGAAAATTTGCATAGAGTTCAATGCAAACAAAATTTTAGAGTGCTATTTTCATGCTCGCGAGCTTGAAAAGTAGCCCCCGAAAAATAAATTTTAATTTCTTCCCTGGTCCATGCACTAATCGCCGTTTCTCGCTCTCTCGCTGTTGCTAGGTGATGACGAGTCCCCGACGCACGAGCAGGAGCACTACCAGGAGTCGGCCGACGCCGAGAACACGGGCGACGACTCCGTGGCTGAGTGCCGGTCGCCCGAGCGGCGCCCCCTGGTGGCCGGCTTCGAGGACGACGTCAAGAAGATGTTCCTCAACGACGACTACTACAGCGACTGCACGGAGGATTTCGGATCGCCCGACGCGCTGCCGCCGCCGCCGTTCGATGCGAACCGAAACGGCAGCCCGCCGCCTTCCTTCTCCTCTGTGCAGCGGAAGGAGGACGCTGTCGTGGAGGAGGGTGGCGGGAGTCCCGCGCGCTCGCCGCGACACAAGGAGAACAATCTGTGCAGCGGTGGTGGCTACGGCGGTGGAGTCTACGGCGGCGGCGGCGGCGGCGGCGGCGGGGACATGGAGAGCTCGTGTCTCATGCCGGAGCCGATGAAGCTGCAGAACATCGACGACATCCTCCAGCAGATCCAGCGGCACTCGTCGACGCTGTCGCCGCTCAGCTCACGCTCCGAGGACGGCGGCGGCGGCGGCGGCAATGCGCCGAGCGAGGCCGACACGGAGCGCACGCTCTACCGCTCGCGCCCGCCCAACGCGCAGCTCGACCTCAAGAAGTTCGCCACGCTCGTGACGAACGACGACGAGGACGACGACTCGGCCGTCGCCATGAGCCACGACGACATGGACGACGGCGCTGCTGCTGCCGTCGCCGTGGCGACCGACAGCGGCGCCGCGGCGCGGGGCGAGAAGCGGTACCCGCGGTTCGGACGCTACGGCGAGCCGCCGACGCCGCCGCGGCGGAGGTCGTCGCCGACGGCAACCGGGGATGCAGACGCGGTGGCCGGCGGTCACTTCATCTATGATCCGGCGACGGGGAACTATTTCATGTGGCAGGACGACGTCCCGGAGAAGGTTCGCAACTCGACGGCCGGCGGCGGGGACTTCGTGTGGAACCTCAACTACCCGCAGAATCAGAAGCCGTCGAGTCAGAAGGACAAGGAGAGCGTGAACACTCCATCGCCCAGCGACAACGAGCACGTGACGCACATGGGCTAGCGAGAGCGAGCGAGACGAGAGCGCCCTCTGTCGGCAGTTGTTGTTTTTTTACGTTAGATTCCGCTCGTAGATGCGGTCCGTGGGGAGGGGAGGGGGAGCCGGTCTCTGCGATCGTGCGGATGTCAGCTAGACTTATTAAGTTCACGAGGGTCTACCCCCACCCCCGAGTGTATGATACAGTGTGATTTTGTCAGCTATACAGTGTCAGCGTGTAATTCCTCTCTCTTACAAGGCATTTTTACTTCTCTCAACCGTCTTTTAAAGTGTTTGCTTTGATCAGACGTGGCAAGACGTGTGTCTGTGTGACAGTCGTACTGATGATGGTGATCTATCGTAGTGATGGGCCTGTGAGAATCAATGAGTATCTGTATTTATATCTTATTTATTGAGCACGTTTGTGGCTGGAAATGAGGAGTATTTTAGGTTAATGGATGGCCAGTATTGCTGGTCCCAAAAAAATTGCCTGATTACCGTAACCCGACTGACCCAGTCCGGTTACCGGCTGTATTTCTGCTGTTCTATTTACACGCATGCTGCATCGTGAGCAATTAAAAAAACAATGTTTTGCTTCATGATCTTTAGGAATGACACCCATTTCCCCATTTTTTGTCAAACGAAAATTGTTTTAAATCATGACATGCATTACGGCAACTAGGCAATATTTTGTCCAGCCAAACGTGTCTTACACTAGGCTCTCATAGTTGTTTCTTTAGCTGTATTCCTGCAGTAAAGATATGCAACATCCTGTGTTTGTATACCAATGTTTGCCTACTCATCAAGAAAATCACCTCATCATGTGCCATTTTGTACTTCATTAGGCTGCATTAATGGCAAATCTAAGTGTAAAAATAACCTATGTAAGCACAGTGCACACACGCAGAGAAAGTGTTTCATTCGTGTCAAATCTAGATTGGAATGCTGATCGAGGAATGTCACTTCATTCACGTTTGGTTGACATTAATGTAGCGCTACTACTCACGCTACACGCTTTGTAAACAATCTGTGCTTGCTGTCTGCTGCCTACAGTTGCTAAGTAGGCAATAGCCTGTTGATGTAAAGATGCCCGAGGGGACAAACGCTGCATGTCATACTTATGATATCGTGTACACGACTTGCCGTCTTTCGTAGTGTACGTAGCCCGTAGCGTGGTGCTACACTATGAGGCTCTGCAATGTAGCATTCAAGTTTGAGTTGTAGTTTGTAATAATTGATTATTTAGATCAAGGCAGACGTGCAATATGAAATTATATGTAGTTCTTGGAAAGGTTGACACTCTTCAGCCGAGAAAGCTCGTGTCGTGCATGTTGTAAAATATTTCCAGTAAGATATCTTTTGTAGTGTGTCTATATATCTATATGTGCCTGTGAATGCGAGCGTGTGACGTGCGTGCGGGTATGTAGCTATGTATATATGCGCGCGTGCGCCTTACATGTTTCCGTTCAAGCAACGATCAATGTATAGGTGATTTTTTATACCACGAAATTTCCAAGTAAAAAATCACATGTCTAAGCAAAAAACAACTATTGCACGGTTGGCATACATTGCGCCTATATAGTCTGTAAATATTTCAAAATTTATGTAATAGTTGGTCGTATGGCATGCATGCATTGTAGTAAAACCACGTAACGTATTAGACATTACTGGCCATTAACCCGTTCAGGTTTTAAGGTCCGATGTCACTTAAAGCTATTGTGGGTCCAAGTTTATATGAAAACTTTACAGATTATAAATAATATTTTGTACGACAGATTATTCATTTGAATCCAGTTTTTTTTTTACATTGTTGCATATGGCGTTCACGTGCATCTAAGATGTAGTTCGACCAAAAACTAGTGCTAATACTTCATATGAATATCTATAAAAGTTGTAGTGCAATCTCTATTTCATGATCAGTGATGACCCAAGTTAGTTCATCAGCTGACCTGTCACATTGATATTTTGTCTGCAACTGTCGTAAATCTATATGTTCAGGAGTGTATATTTGCATATTACACACTATACACACCCTATTATACACTCCTGATATGTTCAAACCAACATTGTTTTCACTCTGGCAGATTGCCAATCAATTGTATCATCGGGAACGATTGTATCCCAAGTGGACCCATTGTCTTACGAAGTCGTTCAGAAATAACTTTTGTAAATATTCTTGTAAGTGTCATGAAACAAACTGGAATTTGTAATATTCTGTTGGGACGAATCCAACTTGTATACTATAGTAGTACAAATCTTTGGCACGCATACATTGTTCCATTTCAAAATCTGATGAGTAGTAAAGTCAAATGCCGAATTCGGTCTTTACGACTTTAGTATAATCTTCAAGGTAGAATCATCTGTGACACGAGGATGTTTAATCTCCTACATATTATAAATTTAGTATACCGATCAGTGCACTTTTGGGAACTTGTAATTATTTTCACATATTGTACAGTATTCAATAAAGCATTTACATGTGTACTAGAGCTTATTTAATTTGAACATTACTGAATAAAAGGTATGAATTGTTTATGATTTAATTGTTTGTATGTTTCGTCTATTAGCTTAATTAGTGTATTGTGCATGCAGACTTGCTCAGATACTTCTGCATTATTCAGATTATGCATTATTGCATTATCAGATACTTCAGATTATTCTACCTTGGAGATTACCGTACGTACATTAGAAACAATAAATACAATCACTATTATAATATACCCATTATAAGAAAAAAATTTAACACGTAAAAAATTATTCACTCCCGATCCACAATCGAGCAAAACTTTTGATCAGAATCTTCATGACATTTGATTACAATCTATATATGGTGTGCACATCGTCGGTGGAGTAGGCCTACGTGATATCAGTTTTAATTTTGTAGCTGAACATTGAATATGCACAAACACGTGGCGTACTTATAAATGCTACCAATTATTCGTTGTCAAATGATCACAGATTTTGCTATTTGACTCTAGTATAATATACTTCATAATAAGGCTGATAGGGTCTATGTCCCCCAGGGTACTATCGGAGGGTACTCTGGGGACGGTTCGATATATCGGAACGTACCCTGGTACTATCTAATATGCCGGACCGTACCGACCGTACCTCGCCTACTCCACTAACGAGTCTAGGGAGTCGCCTACGCCTACTCCCTAACCCTAACCATATCAGATAGTTACCTCAGGTACATATATGTCACCTACGCCTACGCCTACTCCCTAACCCTAACCATATCAGATAGTTACCAGGGTACGTTCCGATATATCGAACCTCCTATAGTACCCTGGGGGACATAGACCTTAATACCTATGTCTATGAGCCAGCTGAGAGGGTCTATGTCCCCCAGGGTACTGCCGGAATGTACCCTGGGTACTGTCCGGTATACCGGAACGTACCCTGGTACTATCTTATATGCCGGACCGTACCTCGCCTACTCCACTAACGAGTCGAGGGAGTCGCCTACGCCTACTCCCTAACCCTAACCCTAACCACATCAGATAGTTACCAGGGTACGTTCCGGCAGTGCCCATGCAGTGGGGGACATAGACCCTATGAGCCATAGTAGTGACCAAACACGTTCATATATCAGAGAAGCTTATCATACCCGCCGAGCTACTGTGAATATCTCATAGAAATAATCTATATTCTTTTTATGGAATATCTCCAGGACCGAGTCATACTCAGGCCCCGCCACTGTCAGAGCCACTGTGTTACGTGATGCACATACAACGCATATGCTACTGTCCAAACGCATTGTGGCGGGAACAATCCAGCCAACGCACGTGCGCGCCATTACTAGCTACTCGTAGGGGTGGGTGCTAATGTTTATTCTGAAAATGCGCGCGTGTATAATCACAATAGCGTATGATCGATAGCACTGCGTGTGGTTTTATGCCAATGATCTGTCATCTATATTTGTTGAATAACATATTTATGTTAAACACAACACTAAAAGAGGTGCTCCGTGAATATTGGCATGTTTACCCGGTACCCGTACTAAAAGTGGTCGAGTCTTCTCAAGTGGGGCAACTCACAATCTTCCGGATTGCTTCTGGCTCGCCGCAGTTGATCGTTGATCGTGCTGTTAGGTGGATAGTTACGTCGTAGTACTAGTAGTTGTTGTATTTGTTCCATAGGAGGACCCACAACAATGGTGAGTAAATATCTTTCAGTTATCATTGTGTCAGTTCCATGTTGTCTCGGCATTTTGATATGTGCATTAATTTCATGCGATTATAGTCACATTAGTTTAGGCTTTAGCACCAAGCCGCAAAGAATTTGCATTGTAGGATTTATACTTATAGATCGAGTATACGTACCGTTGTTACATGCAGGGTTACGGGGAACGTAAGGGCTGGTGTGGTATTGACACCAGTATTGGTATTGGTTCCGTTGTTTGGTACTTGCGTTTTCTTGTTTGAAAAGTGATTTGCAAACACCCTACGTTATGATATATCGTGTACGCGTTTCTTCTTAGCATCTTGAAGTTGTATATGGTAACACGGATCGAATCCCACTTTAGAACCACATACTAAGATACCAAGAGTACTTATACTCGCAACACCTACCACGTAAATGCCCGGTAGTACCTAACCCTAACCCTTGTTTACTTGAGATAACGCTGAAAATTAAAAACTGCCAGGCATAATTAGGAAATCGAAGACCGTGCCCGGCTGCAGGGCCTATATAGGGAAGCCTATTGCTACCCGTGATCGTATAAGTGGTTACGCGTGAGTGTGTGTAGTACACCCTTGCTAGCGTCTATGTGAATGCAGATAATAAGAGAACATAACGATTTATATGAACGTATTCCGGTATCTCTTTAATTGACAGCCTTAACTATGCATCCGCCCATAACGTGGCGAATAAGCGTTAACTCGAGTTAGCGATTATGTAGCGTCTACACGACAACACCCGATAGCGATTATAACCGATTTATTATGCATGCGTGCGTGTGTATGTAAACATGCGTGCGTGCGTGCGTGTGTACGTACATGTGCGTGCGTGCGTGCGTGTGTACCTACAAGTGCGTGCATGCGTGCGTGTGCACGTACACGTGCGTGCGTGCGTCCGTGTGTGTGCGCGTGGGCAGATACACGTTCGTGCGTGCGTGGGTGCTTGTGCAGGTACATGTGTGAGTGCGTATGTGCATGAGCACATACACGTGCGTGCGTCCGTGTGTGGGCGCGTGTGCACGTACACGTGTGCGCGTGTGCAGGTACACGTTCGTGCGTGCGTGCGTGCGTGCTTGTGCAGGTGCACGTGTGTGCATGCGTGCGTACGTGCGTGTGTGTGCACGTAGACGTGCGTGCGTCCGTGTGTGTGCACGTACGCGTGCGTGTGTGCGCGCGTGTTCATGTGCAAGTAGACGTGCGTGCGTCCGCGTGTGTGCACGTACGTGTGTGTGCCGTCGATCGACTGGCGAGGTTAAGCTATCTCGAGTTAAGGCCCCATGTAGACGCTTAACTCGAGTTAAAGTTAGTCGTGTAGGCGAGGCTGATGGAAGCATGATCACTACTTTGTAGGCTTAGCTGAACGTCAGTAAACATCTTACGTACTAAACATTAAAACATTGCATAATTTAAAGTTGCTTGTTTTTTTTTCAAATAACAAACTATAGCGGATCAGTGGTCATTGTCCACTGTTCGACGTATAGCTATTTATTAACACTAGGCCAACCAATAAGTACCAAAATCATTCATATACCACCTTACGTCCTGTTTGTACCTTGTGAGCCGACTTTATTCCCATTAAAATCCGCCCTGCTATTAGTGCCCCTCCCTATCACTAGTTAGCTAACCTACTATTCGCTGTCATTCCGCACGCTAGTAACCGTTCAATATCATTACAAGTTCATCCGAAAGGAATGTCTACCTGTGTCCATACGCCCACTACAGATCCTCTACCGAACTGCGACTCATCCACCAAAAATATCGGACACATCTACATTCCTCCTAATAAATCCCTTGTGAGGCCAAAGACCAGCTAACGTGAGCAAAATCTTTGGTTTTCATATTCTAGACGCATCAGATAAAATAAATATATTAAAGTTGGTTTTTTATAACTTCGCCAAAAAGCCTATCATTACATTGTGTGCTTTCGCTGTGTTTGTAAATTGCGTCAAACTAATCATATGTACATGTTGCTCTTGTAAACGCCTCCACGCCACCAGCGTACAAATATCAATTTAAATTGACTCTAACTATAGTCTTCTTATGAACTCCTCCGTACTACACACACATGTAAACAGTAATGCGTGGCTGGGTACAGATTTAATATAATTCAGATTTCAGACGAGAATAGTATATCGAGAAACTAAAGGCATTTTTAGTGTACATTGGAGCCTGTCGCGGGGCAGCTAAATCATCTGCAGATCGTGGCTGTGTTTCTAAAGTGTCAAATAAAAACATATTTAATAGTCTTATTACTGCATAGTATGTACAATTGTTTTAACAGGTGTTCACTATGTATATGTCAGAGTTGTCGAATTTTTCCGTGTAGTTCACGTTACATCGAACTGCAAAACAACCTTTTCACCTGCTTTGTTGTATTAAAATGGTAGTTGCTATAATTAGGCCTATTAAATACCATACCTTGTGTGTTTCACGTCTTCTTCGTGGTATCACTCAGCACGTGCACAAATTTTAACCGTAATGTACATGAGAAAATTAGTAGTAGATGAAATTTCTCAATGTTCTTATTTTATAGGTATGGATTGTAACGTTTGAAAAGAAGATCCCAAGTCAAAGTAATAACCCACTCTGAGAGGAGTCAGTACTATCTGTTAAATCTAAATTCTCAGTTAGTTGAGCCATAACAAAACCAAGTTCAAAAATAGGTGCTGTTTTCTGATGTCTTCACTTGTACAGATTGCTGTTAGTAACCTATATGCCAGTTTAAAAATAGGCACAAACTAAATGACCATAGCAAACCCATGTTTGATGTTGGAACTACCCAGTTATCTTCTGCGTGTCCAGTTTCCCTCGATGTATGCCCCAAAGTAGAACATCGCGTGCAGTCCCATTCTATGTAGGGTACACTAACATATTGTTGGTCGCCATACAAGGAGATCCACAATTGCAGTAAGTCTTGTGTCCTTTAGATTCATTAATATTCTAAGTTCATGCATCATAATCAAAATAGCGCTTCCGTGTGAATTGTTTAGAAGGCATGACAAGCAATATGCATTTACAAAATGCAAATCATAAAGCTACTATTACTCTGACACCATAAAGGTCGCATAATAATGAATGTGAACTTGTAGCCAGGCTGTTTATCTGAGCACAGCCATTCCACCGGCCCGCTGACATTTCTACAAATTCGCAACTGCTAATGGTCTGCAGTGCTATATTAGAATGCTGGCATACTGTTTAAAACCTCAAACCAAAATTAGCAAGTACCAGTCAAGCCTATTTTAAGCATTGAAGTTCATGCAGCCCACAATAATATTTCTCAGAATCACAAAGTCCTGTCTTACGTCGAAGTTCCTATTATTCTCCTAATTTCTCGAAAATTCTAATTTTCTATTTTGAGCTTTTTATTTTTCTGAAATCTAGGAATTGTATGTATCCTCCAGAATGCAGGAATTAACATTTCACTCATTCAAGGTACCGCAATTTTCAAAAAATTTGCTGGTGGAGAACCCCAGATCGACCCACCCCTTACTTTAAATTACGAATGTAAACTCTTTACTATCACAGATTTATTTCAGTAAAGTTGTGTCTCTGTTGGATGTGGTATTTATACATTATTCTCATAAAAATCAATAAATTATTTGTAAAAACTTGAAAAGAAATCTCATATTAGCACATGGTGTGTCAATAGTTTTGTTATATCAATACATGATTTGACACACTAATTAATCATCTTTTCTGACCTACTTTGCTTTGCGCAGTTCTAATGAATGTCATATCATTTGTGCATTTCCCAGTCCATTATATTTGATAATCCGCTACATTTGAGTAGTCTTTTACATGTTTATGGTGCTTATCGCATGTAGAAAGTTAGAAACTGCAGGCTCAAATTAAACTTGCATAAATTCTCTTAGAAATTTTACATGTGATGTCAACATTCAAATATATTTTAATTAGAAATAACAACCAAAACCAATTGTGGTGACTCGGATGGCTATAGGGGTTTCGAAGGCCCTCGAATGAAGACATATCTCTATTTAACATACTTTTGTGCTTATCGTAAACCATCTTATTGCACAAATTTCTGAAGAAATAATCTTAATATGCATATGTGCAGTGTAGTCTTATTTTTAGCATTATACTACTATTTTGGATACGTCCCTAACATGTATGGGTGCTTACTCGTATAAACTCTTTATCAATTTTAACATGCATCTCATTACCAAACCTCAAATATTGTTCGCATGTGACTGTACACTCAAATATGTATATTAATAAAACCATTTGTGGTGGATCGGGATGGCTGTAGGGGTGTTGGGAGGCCATCTAACGCAAAAAATATTCCGATTTAGCATATATTTTCTCACCAAAATTCCTATTTTCCTTCAATTTTTTTCACATCTGAAATTCCTATTTTTCTACTTTTTTAGCGTCATTTGTCACTTGACGCCCTGAGTATACTTCACGCTTTAAACTTCGTAGAATACTATTTAAGCTTTATCGGGGTTATACCTGGTGAACTAGGTATCCAATACCCTTGATCACTCCATGCATCATTTGCACTGCTATAAACCTAGCTCATCTGAAGTGAGCAACATCCTCCTAGGTATGTGACTCGCGTGAAACTATTCTGTGACTCGCGTGACGTAGTAGTTCATAGCGTTAGGATAATCAGAATTTTGAAGACTAAAATGTTACGATCCATGAGGAAGTTAATACTTGGTTACTACCATACATGTGATTAATTGTGAAAACAAGGGAAATATTGTATGTTGGCAAGTTGAATGGCAACCCATGCATAGCATATGCACCATTCTTCCTATACAAAGCTGATACTTACAATATTTCCCCTGTTTTCACAATGAATCATAATTATGGTAGTAACTAAGTACTAACTTTTTTTCCATGGACCAAAGCATTTCAGTCATCAAAATTCTGATTGTATGATGTATTGGCTACTTAATAAAGGCTGGCTTATTCATAACTGAAGCTTTAGATATAAATAGAAAAAATGTCTGTTTCTGAGAAGCACTTTTAACCACCTTTGCCATCATTAAGTTCACTCGCATTCAAAAAGCTGTGATTCTTTAATAAAAGGTCCCATTTACATGAAATTTTTTATTTAAACCATTCATTATTTCTCTTAATAAAAAAAATCATTCATGTCACTAGCTCTCACTTCAGTTTTCAACTTTGGTGCACTTACTTAGAATGGCTGAGCATTAATTGTATCCCCAGCGACGAAGTCGGCGGGGATACTATGGTTTCATGTCTGTCCAGCTGCCGCTGCAGACACTTTCCCTTCCGCTCTATAACTCTACCCCTAATTGACCTAGCGTGACGAAACATGTTAATGTAAACTGTATTCTATTTAACATATTTGTGTCTTGTTACAGTAATATATTTATTTGCATAATTTCTGAATAATCTTATATCATCATGTTGCATGTGTAGTCTTTATTTTTTATCATTCGTATTCATTATCTAGTTTGGTTGTATAATGTATGCACGCGGTCTATGTTGTATAGACTGCTTATCAATTTAATTTTCCCATGCATTTTCTCATTAAAACCTCCAAATAATATTTGTCGTTCATGTGAATGTAATCCAGAGGTATTGTAACTAGGGGTGTAATAAATCCTGCATAATTGGATTACTGGTCAGCAGACAGTGACTCTGCGGAATTCACTCGGATCCTGGCGTAGTGCACTGGTCCAGGATTTTGTCATGCAAAGGAATTGACTCTTGGATTGTGAGTGGTATCAGATCTTTTTCTTACTTGGGGGATGGCTGCGTAATTTAGTGATGTGCATTTTAATGGTATTCTTAAAAATTACACTTTTTTACTCGTTTTACACTGATGCGTAGTAAATCGGAAACATAGTTCATTCAAGTGTCTTGATTTCAAGGATCAGCTCTTGGTCTCTGAGCCGCTTCATTATTTCCTATAAATTATCAGTATTTTTATTTACGTGATTGCATGATTTGCGTCTGGGGATGCCTCAGTATTATCGGATATTTAGCAGAGGTTTTACAGCTATGACAAGAAGCAATATTCGAACACATGGTAGAGTTTGTGCTGTTCCTTGCATTGTGACTTTAGGTTTCGGATTTGACTTATTTTTTATCTATATTTTGATATTTAATTATTTACCATTTCATTCATTAGAATATATGTAGAAGGTTAGTTAGAGAATAACAAAATTCAATCTCAGTTTGGTAACTTTTTTTATTTTCTCTGTGCGGGCTATAGCCTAAAAATTTACGTCTTTTTTTACTCGATGAGCTCTTTTTTTGATATTGATATGAAATAAATGAGTCTCTCGTAATTTTTTTTACGGCGACATGCTATTTTACGCTTGCCAGATTGCTTATTTGTTTCATACCTATGATTTTGTTATTTAATTTTTATCATTTGGATGCATCGATTCTCTTAATATTCCTCTCTCAGCATTTTCAGCACTCAGCACCATGTATCAGACTGGTCAGTCGTCTAAGAATCTGTCAACAAATTACATTCCGATCATTTTTTTTTATAAATCCATTTCACTTCGACTAAGGACTCAATCACTATTCTTATTTCAATTTAATCACATCAGATCAGACATGTCACTTACTCAGTACACTCATAGTTTTTTGTTTATCTTTGTGAGTATGTTAAAAAAAAACTGTACTGGTAATTTTTAATCTCTTATGGATATGCTGCTGGAGTTCTTGCGGCAAGGTTTTACTTTTCGTTTTCTCCTTCCCTCAGTCTACTTTGGTACCCCTTATCCTCTCGCTCACTTCGCTAGTCTTTTCGTTCATTATCCTCCAAAGTTAAAGTGTCCTTACACATTAAATATCTTTATCAGTATTTATACCAGTTTACGATTGCTGTCTTTAGATATCTACTGATTAATTTATAGTCTCACTTCTTTCCCAACACTTCTACTTTTTCCAATAGTCACATGTAAAATGTGTACGAATTTCATGTTATTACAGAGTTCTTTATTACTGTGTGTTGTCAGGTGTGCACTGGTCGTGCTTCCTCACTTGCCCACTGTATACACACTGCCGATATAAATTACGCTTATTGTTATGCGGCTTTGCATTCTTTACATGCCGCCGCAATCGATTTCTTTAGGACCGCGTCTGCGAGGTTTTGTTTCGTTTCTTGTGGCGAAATCATTGCGTTTGCAGGGTAGTTCATTGTCAGGCTCTAGAAGTCGTTTGGTTCTACCGCCGTCTATCGTTTGTTAGGCAACCCCTCTTCACGGAACGCGTCCTCCCGTTGTATCTATGCAGCGTTTCCCGTTTACAATGGTCTGCTATTTTGTTTCTCCTCGTGCTGTTTGCGGCCGTACTTATCTGAGTCGCCCCGCGGATCAGCTGACACAATTTTGCAAGCCCTCAGCTTCGCCCGGTGAGATTTTTCTAATGCGCCACTGAGCGATCTGTGTCTCCTCCGCTCCGTCTATGGATTTCTCACGCTGATTGTTCTTATATTAGATATGAAAAACCATTGTGTCTGTGGATCTCGGGATTGGTCTGATGGGCGGATGTTGGTGCTCTAGCGTCGTCGGCTCCCTGGCCGCCTCGCTCTCACCGCAACACAAACCCCTACCTTTCTCGATCTTGATATTATTTTCTACTTTGTAGGCTTAGCTGAACGTCAGTAAACATCTTACGTACTAAACATTAAAGCATTGCATAATTTAAAGTTGCTTGTTTTTTTTTCAAATAACAAACTAAGGATTCTGTCATTGCCACTTGTCGAGTATATGCTATTTATTAACACTAGGCCTACCAATTAAGTACCAAATTAATTCATATAATTACGTTCGTTTGTACTTGTACCACTATTCCATACTGTGCTATACCATATTGTTGATACCACTATTCGTGGACATTTCCACTGCAGTCTACAACAAGTTCACACGAAGGAATGTCTCCTGTGCCATCGCCAACAGATTCTCTACCGAATGCGACTCATCCACCAAAATATGGCACACTCATTCCTAATAGAATATTTGTGGGAGGAATACCAGCTAACGTGAGCAATCTTGTGTTTCATAATTGCTACTGCCAATAGATAGTAAGATATGATTAAAGTTTGTTTTTTATAACTTGAAAAAGCTATGATTAATTGTGTGCTTCTGAATGTGTTTGTAATATTGCGTCAAACAACATATGTACATGTGTCTTGTGAAACTGCTCACACATGCATACAATTCATTTAAATTTGTTACTTAGACTTGTTATATACCACCTCATTTACAGTATTGGTGCTGGGTACAGATTTTATATAATCAATTTCAGACAAATGATATCGAACTAAAGGCATTTTTTAGTGTACATGGAGCTGTCCGGGAAGCTAAGATCATTGCAGATCGTGCTGGTGTTTCTAAAGGGTAAATAAAATATTTAATACTTATTCTGCATAGTTTGTACAATTTGTTTTTAACCAGGTGTTCACTATGTATATGTCAGAGTTGTGATTTTTCCGTGTAGTTTCAAGTAGATCGAACTGGGAACCTTTCATGCTTTTGGTGTATTAAATGGCTGTTGCTATAATTAGCCTATTAAAATACGTTGTTGTTCACGTTTCTTGTGATTACACTCAGCACTGCAAAAATTTTAACGTAATGTACAGAGAAAATTTAGTAGTAGATGAGATTTTAATGGTTCTTATTTTTATAGGTATGGATTTGTAACGTTTGAAAGGGAAGATGAAGTAAAGAAAATATTGGAGGAGGTCAGTACTATCTGTTAAATCTAAATCTCCAGGTTAGTGTGTAGCCAGTAACAGGAACCAAGTTCAAAAATAGTTGCTGTTTCTGAGTGTTTCACTTGACAGATTGCTGTTAGTAATATACCAGTTTAAAAATGGAGCAGCAAACTGAAATGAGCCATAGCAGACCCATTGTTGAGTGCTTGGAACTACAGTTATCTTTTCTGCGTGTCAGTTCCTCGATGTACCAAAGTAGAACATGCAGTGCAGTCCATTCATGTAGGGTACACTAAATATTGTTGGTCTGCCATAAAGGAGATCCACATTGCAGTAGTCTTGTGTCCTTTAGATTTCATTAATATTCTAGTCATGAATCATATCAAATGACAGCTTCGTTGTGAATTTGTTTAGAAGGCATGACAAGCATATATGCATGTACATAAATGCAAATATAAAGCTAGCTATTACTCTGACACCATAAAGGTCCATAATAATGTATGGTGAATTGTAGCCAGGGCTGTTTATCTGTAGCACAGCCATTCCACCGTGACTCGCGTGACATTTCTACAAAATTCCAACTTAATGGTCTGGCAGTGCTATATTAGATTGCTGCTATACTTGTTAAAAATAAAAAAAATTTAGCAAAGGTACCAGTCATGCCTATTTTAGCATTGAAGTTATTGCAGCCACAATAATATTTTCTCAGATATCACAAAGTCCTGTCTTATCGTCAAGTTCCTATTTTCTCCTATTTTCTCGAAAAATTCCTATTTTTCCTATTTTTGAGGGCTTTTTATTTTTCTGAATCTAGAATTGTATGTATCCTTCTCAGAATGCAGGAATTTACATTTCACTTTCAGGTGACCCAATTTTCAAAAAATTTCTGGTGGAGAACCCCCAGATCGACCCCCACCCCTTACTTTAAATTAACGTAATATACTCTTTACTATCACAGATTTTATTTCAGTAAAGTTGTGTCTCTGTTGGATGTGGTATGTTATACATGTATGTCATAAAAATAAATCAATTATTTGTAAAACTTGAAAAATCTCATATTACACATGGTGTGTCAATAGTTTTGTTATATCAATACATGAAGTTTGACACACTAATTAATCATCTTTCCTGATACGTTTGCTTTGCGCAAGTTCTAAGGAATGTCATATCATTGTGCATGTCCAGTCATTTATTTTGAAATCGCTACCATTTTGGAGTAGTCTTTTACATGTTTGGGTGCTTATGCATGTAGAAAGTTAGAAACTGCAGCTAAAATTTTAACTTGCATAAATTCTCTTTAGAACCTTTCTCTTTAGAAATTTTACTATGTGATGCACATTCAAATATATTTTAATTAGAAATAAACAAAAAACAATTGTGGTGGATCGGGATGGCTATAGGGGTGTTGAGAGGCCATCTAATGAACACATATTCCTATTTAACATATTTGTGCTTTACAGTAAAAATTTATTGCACAATTTCTGAATAATCTTATATCATATGTGCATGTGTAGTCTTTATTTTTAATCATTATCACTACTATTTTGGAGTAGTCTACATGTATGGGTGCTTATGCTTGTATAGACTGCTTATCAATTTTAACATGCATTTCTCATTAAAACCTCAAAATATTGTTCGCATGTGATGTAACTCCAAATATGTATATTAATAAAACCATTTGTGGTGAATCGGGATGGGTGTTGGGAGGCCATCTAACGCAAAAAATATTCCGATTTAGCATATATTTTCTCACCAAAATTCCTATTTTCCTTCTGTGCGATACTTAATACTTACAATATTTTCCGCCTTGTCTGTTCAACCCTCCCGCCCCAAAACTTGAATTCATAATTAATTCGGCATAGTACTAGATGTACTAACTTTTTTGTTCATGGACCAAAGCATTTCAGTCGATCAATTAATTTCTGATTGTATGATGTATTGCGTACTTAATTAAAGCGCTGCGCTTATTATAACATGAAAGCTTTAGATTATAAATCAGAAAAGAATGTCTGTTTACTGAGAAGCCACTTTTTAACCACCTTTGCCACTCATTAAGTTTCACTTCGCATTCAAATAAAGCGCTGTGATTCTTTAATAAAACTGGTCCCAGTTTACTATGAAAATTTTTTATTTAAACCATTCATTACTTTCTCTTAATAAAAAACATCATTCATACTTGCGTCACTAGCTTAGCTTCTCACTTTCAGTTTTCAACTTTGTGGTCGCATTACTTAGAATTGTGGCTGAGCATTAATTGTATATCCCAGCGACGAAGTCGGCTGGGCCGATACTATTGGTTTCATTGTCTGTCCAGCTGCGCCTGCAGACACTTTCTCCTTTAGCGCTCTATAAACTCATACCCCTAATTTGACCTCAGCGTGACGAAACTATGGTCTACTTACACATCTCAGGGTTCTGCCCCAACAGGTTTTTTAGTGGGCCGGGCGGGCACTTCCAGTTGTGATGCAAGCGCCGCCAGTAGGCCAACGAAGCCAATTGGGGGGGGGGGGTCGGGGCATGCCCTCCTCCCGAAAATTTTTTATTTTTGATAGTCTGAAACTCAATTTCCTGCATTCGAGCCAATAGACAAAGCCCCATATATCAGACTTTTTTTTCGTTTTTTTTAATAGGGTTATGAAAACCTAGGTCGATCATCTTAGATTTCCAGGTCAAATGCAAAAATTTCATGTTGAAAGAGGTTTTAGCACTTATCTC
>NW_014577343.1:126039-135471 GCF_000485595.1 Priapulus caudatus
CTTTCTATTACTTTTTCACATCTGAAATTCCTATTTTTTCTATTTTTAGCGTCATTTGTCACTTGACGCCCTGAGTATACTTCACGCTTTAAACTTCGTAGAATACTATTTAAGTTTATCGGTTATACCTGGTGAACTAGTATCCAATACCCGGTGATAGGGTTATGAAAACCTAGGTCGATCATCTTAGATTTCCAGGTCAAATGCAAAAATTTCATGTTGAAAGAGGTTTTAGCACTTATCTCATAATTTTCAAGTTGATCCAAATTTTGTGTCAATAACTTATGTTAATCTTTGCTTCACAGACAGAAGGCATGGTGTTCAAAGAAAGAAAATTAAACATCGGCCCTGCCATCCGAAAGCAGGTAGTGATATTTTTAACGACATGTAATATAGGTAGATTCATGAAAGAATAAACTGCTCATATATTGTAAGTGGTTAATATTGACCAGGAAGTAAATGTATAGACATCATTGACAAGTAACTGAAAGTGGATCAGCTTCAGTGATCCAGCACAATGTCACGGTCGGTTCCACAATGGGGCTTGTAAAGTTCTAAACGCGATATGTGTGTATTAGTAATGATATTATGAATTGTATTAATTAATATAGTATTAAACTTTGTTGTCGATACAAAATCAATACAGTAGTTGTAAAAGTAAACTTTTTCGTGCTTTGTAGTAAGTGGATGGATTTACAAAAAAAAAATTCCACTTGTGTTTCAGCCGTTCTGCTCAAAGGTTTATTGTGAGTATATGCATTGATATTCTGTATTCAATTTTATATAATAATCACTTGAATCTCATATAATAATATACGTGCTATGTAATGTCAGTAACCAATAATCCTCATTCTAAAAACTTGCCAACTGACCAGCAGAGTAATCGTGACATTTAGTAGTGTGAGCTACAGTTAATTTTGACCTAGTTAAGTGTTAGCGAACGAACAGTTTATGGTGTACACAGTTGGGGAACCTTCCTAGCTGCAAAGTCATATCAGGAGTATTTTACGTTTAACAGTTTGAGGTAGTTGAGATGTTGTGAGTTGTTAAGTTTAGCACCAGCAGCAATAATTCAAGTTCAGGTGAAAGTCTGTCACGCATTAGCCAAACATTGCCTGCTTTGGTGGTCGTTGACCCAGCATTAGGTGCGGTAGTCCGCAGCCTTTCGGTGACACTGGGTACAATTAAGCCCTGGGGCAGAATACGTGCTTGAAAGTTGCGGGTGTATTGGGACCCTACGCATGGCCGTATGTATAGGCTTTTGTTAGTTAGCATTAGTTGAGTCCATCTGTTGCCAATAGATGTACTGCTATGTGCAGGGTGCTCAGGGTGAGGGATCTCGATCTGCAGCTTCATAATACGTTGGTTGAGGTGTGTTGTGTGATGGTTAATGATAGTGAACTGAATTTGCAGATTCACCACAGCCAATGGGCAATGGTGCAATCATGTACGACCCTGCAGTTCCTAGCTACTCTACTGGCCTCACCATATACTCCCCAGATGCCGGCACAGGATACTCGGGACTGCCCCAACCACAGGTAAGTCTAGGTTACCTGTCTCACTCTGCAGTCTTAAGTACGCAGAAAGTGGGGGTGTGCGTTGATCGTCCTATTGTAGTGGCCCTAGGTGCTATCTGTGTCTATAAGTCGTGTGGTTGTATGACGTCACCATTCGTGAAATCTCCATCTAGTGCCACTGCATAATTTGTAGGGGTGACCTGTTCTGTATGTCTTTCTGCAATCAGTTTTTACGTAGATGGCGGTGCGTTAAGTATGCAGTTTTAACTAGTGATGTCCCGATGATCGATTATAGTCTTAAATTCGATAATCGATTATGAAAACAAATAATCGATTATCGGAAATACCAAAACAAACAAACAAGGAACTGTACTCACGATGTGGGAATTGATATGACAAGTAGAGCACAAGTCCTGCAGGGGCCCGTTGTCAGAAACTTAAGGTTAATGCTAATGTTACTGTTAACATAGGTTCTGTCTGATTACAGAGCTGTACTAGTGTACTTAGAGACATGGACAAATTGGACAGTGTCTTTGTTTTGGTTTGACACTGTCCCACAGATGTTATCCGTAGATGAGATTCTACTCTCCGTATTGTTTGTTACATTGTGTTGGAGAGGATATTCCATTGGCAGGACATTAACTCGGCTACACAGCCTACACTATTAGAACACAAACAACTTACTTATACTATAATAAAGAACAAGTCTTGATCATGTTTGTTTAAAACTTTTAATGTTTTAATAAAGACATTTAAACCATTTCTTTATAAATTGATTAAATACTGTATAGGAACAGACATTGTTGATAGATATACAGCAACCTTCACAGAGTTAATACATGATCATAAAACATGATAATATTGAATGCTATATGTATAATTGTATATATACAAAGTAAGATTAAATTAAATCTATGCTATTATTAACCGATTATCTGATTATAATCGATTATCGATCGGTTAAGGGAAACCGATAATCGTTTATGAAATTCCAGCCGATTCCCATCACTAGTTTTAACATGTATTAACTGTTAAAATTCTTTTAAATATATATTATCACAAATTGCATCTTGTGGTGTGTGTTGCTACTCGGTGCCCTGTATCTTAGCAGCACTGTTTTTCCTTGTTGGTATGTGTGCAGGCTACGCTCCGTTCATATGAATCTGTATAAAATGCTGCACACCAATGATATTCCAGGCTATTAGTGCGGTACATACTGTATTCCTCCCCCAACTCTATGCGGCCGTGCTTCTTCTGCAAATATAATTTCCTTAAATATGGGGTGAAGAATCGACCTTCCAAGGGGGTGGTAGTCATGGCTCAGACGAAAATAACACCGCCAGTGTATTGAAAAGATGCAGCCATAGCATAGCATTTGTTTTTATCTGCACGCATTGCAAACCTGGCCAACTGGATGCACATGAATGTACGATCAGCACGGCACGTAATGGTAACCACATGTGTTTTAATTGTTGAGTGTCGACTTCTACACGAAAACATAAATTATCTTTATATGTCAGTGTTTGTGTTGTTCTTTTCTGCCCATAGTAGAAAATGTTCTGTCAGGGTAGCTAGAGCTGCAGATATGCAGGTTTCCACTGAGCTGCCCCTGGCTCAGCTTGTGTATATCTGTGATCGCACATGTGTGCAGTGGGGATTCCCTGCAGTTGAAAAATATAAACGTGCTTGCGTGCATAGCTATAATACAGCTTCACCCTATTAACTAGAGGTTAGTAGTCCATGAAAGAATTGTGAAACTTTGTGTAAAACAGTTGTCGTCACCTAAGCTATTTCCACGTGTGTAGAATATTGGGGGAAGGTGTCATCTATGTAACGTGGCTATTATACTATCGTGATCATAATAGTGGTATGCGTCAGGTGAAGTCACACCCGGTGCTAAACGTCTGTACTGTACAACACATAAAGAACGCAAGACTGAGATGTACGTATTTAAAGCAAGTACATATTTAATGAACAGAACTTAACTAATGTATAATCCCACAAACGGGGCAGAAACGCGTACATATACTTGCGCGGGTTCTGAACATAACTTACGATTGCAATAGACGGTATGCGGTCGCAGAGACGGTGTACAAAGTGTCTTGAGCGGATAAATAGAGAGATTGCCGGAAAGCTCCCCGCACAGCCGTGCGGGCCGTTTTTATATACGCGTCCTCTATTGTCTTTCTCCTGGCCAATAGACCTTATCCTGCGCGCTAACTGCATGGCTGTCACATAATGGGACTGTCCAGGCAGTGGTCAGCGTTTAAACAAAGACTCCAGCTATCTCCATTATAACACATATTTATAGCACTAGCTTCATCCCTGACTTTCATAATTACTTATGAACTAATTTCTCTGTATTACATTATCCCCCCCCCCCTTCAGAAAAAGTAGGAAGCCGCAGTAATGCGGAGAACGCATATAAAACGGCTCGCACGGCTGTGCGGGGAGCTTTCCGGCAATCTCTCTATTTATCTGCTCAAGTCAGTTTGTACACCGTTTCTGCGACCGCATACCGTCTATTGCAATCGTAAGTTATGTTCAGAAACCGCGCAAGCATATATGTACGCGTTTCTGCCCCGTTTGTGGGATTATACGTTTAAGTTAAGTTCATTAAATATTTACTTGCTTTAAATACTTACATCTCAGTCTTGCGTTCTTTATGTGTTGTACAGTACAGACGTTTAGCACTGGATGTGACTTCACCTGACGCATACCACTATTACGATCACGATAGTATAATAGCCACGTTACACCTATGACTATACTGCCTACATAAGTCTGACATAATACTCTAATGCAAATCATATGTGATGTCTATCTTCCAATTATAAATGTTTGGAAAGTGAGAAAAACTTACTAATACATTATATATATACTAGTGTGCAAGCTGCTGCTTGCCAATAATGTCGCAATTTGTCACCACAAGTGAGTTTTCTCTGGCCTAAATTCTCTATATATAGCGACTTCAATTGGTAACATTTCTCTTGTGACCATTAGGTAGTAAGTGATTGTGGACATGTCTCATATAATGGAATTTCCAATGAAATAGTTAGTAGATAACGTGTAAAGGTATGTACTATGAGCGTACCAATGACAGCGTCACAGCAGCCTGTATGACAAACAGTACTCAATGCTACATCGTAAAACAAGCATAGGAGCAATATCTATTTATAAGTGCATAGACACACATGTACACTAGCGTAGACAGTTCTGGGCAGAAATTATTATTAGATTTTGGAGCCTATTTAAAATTAAGAAAATGCTAAAGAGAAGACAAATATTAAGTTTTGTTACTACATTTAAATCTACAATTCTACTTTACATATCTAGAAACCTAATGTATATCTTTGTCAGCTAGGCTATATGTATCAGTTTGTGCAAGCAAAATATTGCCTTTGACTTTTAAAATGCGTGTTCAGATCAGCAAATTATGCTATAACATACAAAACGTGTGGTAGTAAGTAGATGTTTTTAATGTGGTGTTTCTCTGCTATGGTAACGCGTCTGCTTTCGTGGTTGCATGTATGTGTGTTAACTGGAAATCGTGAGTATACGTTTACAACACTGCAGCGGTTTTCCAAGTGTGCCAGCTAGCATGTAAAGAGGGTGGGTTATTTTTAGTCGCACGTTGCATTTGGATATTGTTGAATCTTACGTAGCTCGCAATGAGAAAACATCACCATGAATTTCCACGCGTGTGCTCCCACGTAAATACACAGCCTCTTGCAATGCCCCAGTTTCTAGTTCAGTGCAATGTTATTACTAACGTGTAGGTTTGCTTGCATTACAGTATTCTGCAATAATTGACGTAGCTGCATGAGCTATTTTGTGAGTGCGAACTGGTTTCAGCATGGGTATATTAGTGGCAGTGTTCCTTGTCCCTATTCCAGTCATAGATGTAGTGTTGGTTGTGGTGTAGTAAAATAGTAATAATTGACCAATTTTTTCGCTTCAGGTACTTTACCAAGTGTAATGTACTGAATGCATGGTTTCATGTTCTGTCTATGCTAGCGTTTCAAGGCCAGAGGCGAATGCTAATGAATTCCGTATAATTGCCCTTAGTTACACATTGTATTTATGAAAATATGTATGAGTGCATGGCTTTTTCGATGTTTTTATTAATTGTTTCCTTCACTAATCATTGGTGATGTTTGTTGAAAAAAACAATGAAGTACCGTCAGTAAAATTACTATGCATCATAGATGGGTCTATATGATCATATTTTATTAAAAATATTAGCCAATCACTCACGGAACCAATGTTAAGTTAATGTTATGAATATTGAAATAATTAAAAGTGTGTGACAGTGCGGTGTATTTTGACTTAGCGTTCAGGGGGCCGTTGTCAGAAAGAAAATTAGTCGCAACATTAGTCTTACCATTAACTTCTACTCGTAAACCGTTGACAGAAACATCGTAATGTTGCGAGAACGAAAAATCCTCGCAAATATCCTCATAACATTACGAGAGCCCAGACCCTCTCGTAACTTTAATATTAAGATGAAAATAACACATTTAGACTAAGAATTACAATTATAGTGATATTATATTTTATAATAATGAATAAAATGTGTGTTTTTCTTGAAAAACACGTCAAAATCATTAATTATCTATACCGCTAATAAAACAAAACAATACATTTACAAATGGCGTATGGCATTTGTTCTCTTGTTCTAAAGGTTTTCCACGCTTGCCACGATTCTCGCGTCTCGCGTTACAGTGTGAGAATTTGTCTTGTTGTGCAGAATTAATTCATGACCACGTCGTTTTTCATCAAATATTATTTATATGTGGTTATAGCCATCATAATATGCATAAATTACTGTGATGTACAATAAATGTGTATGAATTTGAATTTTGTGATTGATTCTCATCCAATCGGCAGCCTTGTGATGAAGTTCCTGTTATCGTAAGTTTTCTAATAGCTGCGATGTGTTTCTGTCAACGCTAGTCTCGCAACATTAGCATTAGTCGTAAGTGTTATCGTAGCATTAACTTTAGCATTAACTTTACGATGTTTCTGACAACGGGCCCCAGTACTGTATTATATAGTGATGAATATACTTGCCTAACATAACTTTAATTTTACAACAAAAAGCTCTGATATCTGAATTTATGTTATCCTGAATGTAGAGTGTTACATCTAGCAGTGGGGGTTTTGATGCTCGAGCTGACTGCAAATGACCTTCATAGTTAACACCATTCTGTTCCTGTTCTGACTTGTTGAAGCTTCCTTGTCGAATATAGGGCTGGAAAAATTAGAGCAGCTGTTTGGAACTAAGAAATGGTTCTGGACCTGGTTGATGAAGTGAAAAATCTAATCAGCTAACATCAATTATTGTATCCCCCGAACGAAATTCGTGGGGATACTATGGGTTTGGCCTCGTCGCGCCGCCGCCGCCGCCGCTGAGATTTCCTTGTGAACGCTCTACCGGCTGCAGTTCTTCTCGGATCATCTTCAAATTTCGCATGAAGGTGCGTTATCGTAAAGCGAAGACGCCAATCGGTTTTGGTGTGGGCGGAGTCATCGTTGCCATGGTAACAACATTTTTTGTCGAAATATTCTAGAACCTGTAACTTCTGCAGTTTTTACCCGATTGTCAAATTTATATTTGTATTAAAATTAAAATTTTAAAATTTTAAAATGAAATTTAAATTTAATATTTGTATTAAATTTTTTATTTATATTTACATTTATGATTGTCATGAAATATATATATATATATATATATATATATAGGACATGTTATAACGGCCCTGTGTGCCAAATTTCATGACAATCGGGTAAAAAGAGCAGAAGTTACAGGTTCTAGAATATTTCGACAAAAAATGTTGTTACCATGGCAACGATGACTCCGCCCACACCAAAACCGATTGGCGTCTTTGCTTTACCATAACGCACCTTGGCATCTTGGGGAGAAGGTGTGCACAGTACCAATACCAGGTCACTGCGACCTTCATTTCACCTTTAATACCTTGACCTTGATCATATTTCCCTTTCGCTCTGTAACTCGGCCCCTAATTGACCTAGCGCGACCAAACTTGGTATGCTTACACATCTTGGGGAGAAAGTCTGTCGCATACCAAAACCACCACTGCCCTTGACCTTAGTTTGACCTTGACCGTCGACTTACATTTCTTCTTCGGCCTCCTAGGGTAACCAGATTTCATATACTTGCACATCTGAGGGAGCTAGACCAGTTGTCTAACAGTAACAAACCTTTGTCTTTGTGACTTATTTAACTTTACCTGCCTTCTACGTCCTTACAGAGATATTCCATTCATACTAGATCACGGGGGATACATGTAGTTGGCGACAACTGCTCGTTTCTAGTTTTTATTGAAGTTGAATGGATAGTCAAGCTTTTTTGGGTGGCGCATTGTTGGGTGTCATAGCATTTAGCAAGTACATTTTTGTGTTGGTAGTGTAAATTGGTGCGTGCGACTGCAACGCCTGCGTGAGATAGTGCAGTTCACAGTGCTGTTGTTATTGTTTAGTTTTCTGTGTATGTTCCTTTTTGGACTCACTATGAGCAATCTGCCAGTGTGGCCAACACCCCGAATTGCATGCAATCAGGGAGTTATTTGCATTTGTTTTGTCAGTTGCAACCACATTTCATTGCTTTTCATTGGATTCTTTTGCTTTCTTTGCAGCAGGCTGCTACCTATCCAATAACTCAGCCAAGCATCTATTCTCTACCTCAGTCTGCATATGCCCAATATCAGACACCAGTAAGTCCGGTAGGTTTCCACATAATATTATAACATTTGAGTGTGACGTGCTCTAGTGTCATAGAAGCCCAAGAACGATCTGACTGTATGGTAACTGGTACAATCCGGTCACCTAGCTAACTACAATGATAGTCTTGCAATTAGCTGACTTGTTTTAATTCTTGCTCTGGGATATCAAGAAATTTGTCTTCTTTTTAAGCATTAATTAGCCACGATTTACAAACTGAAATGTATTGAGTTGCAATAAAGTATCAGTATATATCTGTGTCCACTCGCATTTACAATCACTGTTTTTCTAATGATTGTTCCTTCTAAAAAACATGGTTTCAGTCCAGTTTTCTTGCTTCTTAATCTTACAATGAGTGGTATATATATATATATCCTTAACCACCATGATAATGGTTTTTTCCCTATACCTGGCTTATATGTACGTGTTTTACATGCTTGTGTAACAGAGTATTAGCCAGGAATGAGAATGAATCCCTAAACACAAGGCATGAAATCTCTCACCTGCTTTTTGTATGTCTCTCATATTACCTAGTTTTTGGCATCTTGTTACTGTTGTTTTAATATCTGGAAATAGCAACACAAGTCGATAGGTGCTGTGTTACGGAAGACTTTCTGCGAAATGGTGGGATTACATGGGTAGAAATTAATGCAGAACTCTGCATGTTTACTCCATGTCTAAGTCATCTAAGGGAATGTCTACTGGGGCCGGATTCAACTTCAGTTTGTACGCACAATATCGTACGTACCTACGTTCGTACGCACAAACAGGCATTTGGGTAAGTCTCCATCATCATCATACACGCACACGCGTTCACACACACCCACACTGGTCATTTACTGTGTGGATCATACATCTTGAATGATAAAGCTAATGTTTAATTGTTGCATATAGGGCAGAGAAAAACAATGCTCCGTAGGGTTGGTTAGTTGATTTCATGGCAAGAGCAAATAAAAAGGTTGAGTAATGTAAACATCTAAGGAATCAGGCAAAGATAGGGTTGAGTTTTCCCTGGCAGACATGAAAGTTGAACACACGCACCCCACCTCACCTACACTCCGCCATACACTCACATCACCTCACTCATACACACACACACACACACACACACACACACACACACACACACACACACACACACACACACACACACACACACACACACACACAC
>NW_014577343.1:135481-145749 GCF_000485595.1 Priapulus caudatus
ACACACACACACACACACACACACACACACACACACACACACACACACACACACACACACACACACACACACACACACACACACACACACACACACACACACACACACACACACACACACACACACACACACCCATACACTCACCTCATCTTGAGTTTGTGGCTTGCTGGATACGGCATTGACTGCTTTAGTCACAGCTTGCCACGTCTTTTTATTGGCCACTACAGCTGCCAGTTGCCCGCAAACTTTCCAAACGGTGCTCATTCTCTGTCCCACTTCATAAATTATGAAGTCAATTTCCGGAAATATTCCTATTCTTCTGCCTCTTTTACAGTTGCCGTGTATATTTTAAATAACTTTGCTCTCACCACAATCTTTGAGAATGGTGCTATAGGAGATGGGTGCATGGCTATTAGGAGATGGGTGCATGGCTATTAGGGCTCATAGGTTCTATGTCCCGCAGGGTACTGCCGGAACGTACCCTGGGTACGGTTCGGTATACCGGAACGTACCCTGGTAACTATTTGATATGGTTAGGGTTGGGGTTAGGGTTAGGGAGTAGGCGTAGGCGACTCCCTAGACTCATTAGTGGAGTAGGCGAGGTACGGTCCGGCATATAATATAGTACCAGGGTACGTTCCGGCAGTACCCTGGGGGGACATAGGCCCTCTCAGCGCTATTAGGAGATGGTGGCTAGTTCATAAATGCTTGCTTCACGAACTGCAGCAGAGCAACGATATAATAATGTTCATACTTGGACTAGGTGTGTTGTTGTACGTGCTGCTTTGGGATTTTGAAAAGCCAACATTGATTACCAATCCGATATTTAGATGACATTCTGCCTGATGTGCTAGATGGTGTACAGAATATTGGGAGACAGGAATTTAAGCTATGCAAATGATAAAGCACATCATGTAGAGGTGTTTTACGTAAACCACGTTTGGTCATAACGTAGGGAAGCTTTTGTTTAGCTCCACCCTGTATAAAATGTATATAGTTTTTCCAAACGTTAGAAACAATATGACATGGTTAAACCTGAGTGGTGCGACGAGGCTGTACTGCTGTTTGCATGACTAGTAAGAAATACGACGTGGTTTGCAGCTACAGTGACTTATGTGTGTTAACTTGAGACAATTATTGTTTTACTGTATGTATTCTTCTTAATATTATGTTAAAACAGTATACTGATCGTTTGTTAACTACCAGTACGTGATACTGTATTGTTTACATCCAAACGTGAAATGGGCAGGGATTATGTGCGAATTACTCCACAACCTAGCGCACGTGAACAGTGAGCGTGCCCCACGACCTGTGCACCTAAATAAATCTTGGCCAACACAATGTAAGGTTCACTGCCACTGGGCACTGGGCACTGGCGAAAAGTAAGCGCACCCAGTTCTTATCGATTTTTGGTATGCCAACGCTGCTTTAGTCTGGATTCAGGAACCTGTGCGTACGAACACCCCACGCACGTTTCTTGAATGCCAACTAAAGTTGTGAGTGAGGTGTTCTAAATTTTCTGCGTACGCACTTGTGCGTGCGCATTTCTTCTTGAATCCGGCACTGAGATCACTAGTGCATGCTGCTAGTTGCATGCATGCTGGGGTGGATTTTCTACGGGGCCGTCGGGCCTGCTAGTATTAGAAATGTCAGGCCCGTTAGGATTTCGAACCCTGGATTAGGTGTAGCATCATTTTTGATATACGATGAGCCTTTGCAACTGTTTGCTGTTTGTTTTTAAGGTGATTAGCTTACCATCACGCGTGGTAAAACTGAATTGTTGTGTATTTGCAGCCTCAAGCTTCTTGGAGCCAGTGGCGTTGGGCCACCCCGCAGGTAATTCTCGTAGGATTTTGATTGGCTGTTGTGTTTTTGTTGTTTTTTATATTGTGTTTTTTCTTCGTGCTTTACTGCGGCTTTTGGTCGTCGTTAGTTTGGCAAGCCCGTACTGAAGTACTCTGCTGAAGTATTTTCGGAACGATTATGAAACGATGTGTTTGGCGCATTGTTCATTGTCAGGGTGGCAGCTATGTGGCCTTCCCCAACTACATGCCTCCCGAGGCAGCCATGATGTACGTGAATAGTGCAGCTCAGCATCAGCAGCAGCAGCAGCAGCTCTACGCAATGGAGGCATCAGCTGAGCAAGCGTCTGTGATGGAGCCGGGCCCGCCTGAGGTAACATCGCGTCATTTTGGCACGCCTTTCCTCGTTTGCCGCGTCACTGGGCTCTAACATTGTGCGGTTGCAGTTACACTGTCGTATGGTTTGGTGGGGTCCGGGTAGGTAGGCAAGAAAACGGGTTGCTCGTAAACTGTAAAGCAAAAATTTATTATTATCATCAATTATTTTTGATTGCGAGTAAATTTGTAAAACATTGCATACAACATGTTAGAAAAAGTGAGGGAATAAAAGAAACTTCGCAGTAAAGTTTTTATCGGGCTGGTCAGGTTACAGGAAGCGGAGTCTTTTTAGATCAGCACAGTTCACCTTCAAGGGTATTCAGTGTATTTGTGTTGGTGCATGAATATCATACTCAAGAAGTGAACGTTGCATGTTATTCATGGCATGTATAAGAAAGAAATGAATATTGTTTTAGAAGTTATAATTGCATAAGTGGAAGTGATTGACTAGGATGATTTGTATAGATTGTAGCATGGAATAGGTTTTGATGGAGAGGAAAGAGTTACGTGCAATCTTGTAGTGTAATTAATTATTATTATTAAAACTTAAGACTACTGGAAACTATGCACACAGATGTAAAACTATCTCTGATATTTCACCTATATCACCGCAAGTCGCCACATTGAAATTTAATTCATCACCGTAGGTTATAGTGAGCTACTATACTAAGCATTGTGTTGTCTTCTAGAATGCAAAATTCGTTTTTTGGGTAGGTCCGGCAGATTTTAGTTGCGTGCCAAATCCATTGTCTGACACTATTGACATATAACTGGGCCAATTTACTAACAACAACAATGGCAACAAATGGGTAACTCTAGCTCAAAATGGCTCGCTGCTTGGACCAATGTTTGGTCGAGAAAAAGGATATTTCACATTACCTGACGTCACAGCTTTGCCAGTTAATGAAGTTGGTTTACATTTGTGTGCATGTGTTAGAAGCGCTCTTGAATATGGAATCACACATACGTGCACTACATCTTGTCAGTGGTGTGACTTGACATCTGTCACTAGCAGTTTGTATAGTTTTTCGTATCTCTTCTTTAAGAGGTCACCCAAGGCCAGCAGTGGTAGTCTCTTTGTGAAGATAAGATTGTTGGCGAGCAAATTAATTAGGAATGGAATTGTTCCAGGGCAGTATGGCGCCTTCCAGTATTAGCCCCAAGTTTGAGATGGCTGGGCTGCAACCTGGAAATGGCCAAGGATCCCTGCTCAGGAAGCCGATGCCGCCGTCGCTTATGGGACCAGCTCAGCATCAGCATCGTTTGTCCCAGTCTCTACAGTCGCACGTTCACCGCCCGATGCCCTATAGTCCGACCGCGCCGCCGCCGACCGTGTACGCGTACAGCGCCGACCCTCAGACGTTCGCCTGGATACCCGTTAGCGAGCGGACGGGCAAGCCTCGTCTCGTCGCCAAGACCGTGAACGGCGTCAAAGTTCTCGTTGAGGAGTTGAACACCAGTGGGCAGCACTCGTCGCCGCCGCCGACGCACGCGGGCAACGGCATGGCGTGAGAGCGTTGATGCTGTGTGGTGTGAAGGGTCTTCCTCTCTCTCTCCCTCCGAGCCGGAGTGCGCGTCGCACCCCCGGACCCCTGAGAAGTCCCACGTCATTGGCATTCCATGTAAGAATGAATATTTTGATACGCGTATTTTTATGTCGACCTTTTTTTGATAGCGTGTTGATGAGAGAGCGTAGTTTGATGATACCCGTGTCACTGCGGCTGTGATGGCTGGGCATTGGCTTCCTGCAGTCTTTAAGTCTAGCCGATAAACGTTAGCTGTGTGTGTGTGTGTGTGTGCATGCGCGCGCGTGTGTGTGTGTGTGCGTGCGCGCGTGTGTGTGTGTGTGCGCGCGTGTGCGTGCGTGCGTGTGTGTATGTATGTGCGTGCGTGCGTTTGCAGATGTTGCCGGCACGCACTTATGTGTGCTGCACTGCGATCGTGCGTGCATGGGTGGACGTTTTTCGGAGCAGATATTAATAATGGCCGAGGGTTTTGAATATGTGTGGTTTTTTTTGGCAGTGCATGTGTACAGTATGTTGTCGTGTTTTCTTGTCATTCAGGTGCACTTGCTGTGATCAGTAGTATGTTGATTTTTTGTACATTTGGGGATTTTGTACGGAACTGCTTTGTGTACTCATGTTTATCTCACTGTCGTTGATGTATTACTACATTTGTATTTAAAGACAGAGAATCTCGTTACCATTGCTTGTTGTCGTGTTGTAATATTTTCTGGTGCAACTCTGCTATAACAACACTGCATCACCATTGGTGACATTTTTTGATGAAGATTTTTTTGTAGGTGAGCCTTTTTACCCCACGATATATATCAATGTTGAATATGTGCTTGAATTTAACGTTGTTTTGATTGCTATCACCTAGGCTATACGAGCAAATGACGTGCTGTCCAGTTTTTGTGTAGGCTATACCAAGCACTGTTGGAAATCCACTTCATACCACCTAAATTCATCTATGAGAACTTTGATCAGAAATCAGTGTCATGTCATTCATGAAAATTTTTGTGGTAATTTCTCATTATTGTCAAAGTTGTATGTACTTTTTAATATATAAATGGTAAAATGATAACTATATACATATTAACTAAGTATACTGGTACTTTATTAACGTTTTCTCGTCCGTTTTAGCCTGTCCCTTGACGCGTGCGTTTGTTGGCGTAGAGGCTAGGCTGCCTGTTTGCCCGAAACTCTGAGCTTCTAAGCAGTGGCCCTACAGCACGCCTACTGCTATTTTAGTGGTTTGTACACGTCTACAGTATTGTAACGCCGTTTTAAAAGCACTGTGCGAGGAGAATATCTGTTTACGTTGGATAGCGTTTGCCGGTGTTGTTGCTATTGTTGTTTTTGTTGTTGGCCCTGATGGTCGGCTCACTGTACACACAAGTGAGTGTGTGTGTTTGTGTTGTGCGTGCTGGGAGATTTGTTGTCAGTGTGCATGCATTTATGGTGCTGTTACCTATATGGCGGAGATATGTTAGCTACGCAGTTGCTTTATGTGGTGGTAATGGTTGTGTATATCTAAATTCTCGTTACGTGGCTCTACAAGCCTCGAGTCTGCAAGCAGCAAGGCATGGCACGGCGAATGTAGTTTCCCATTGCCGCATATGTTCTGTTGGAAGTGTCCGATATCCTTTATGGGAGGGACCTGTTAAAAAAATTTACACTGGAGGCCGGGTGCAAATTACAATCTTGTTTTGGAATCAACACAGTGAGCCGACCACTGGGCCAGCGTGTGCAGAGCACAATATTCGTGTGTAGTTCAGGAGTAGTGTAGTTATAGCGATAGTTAAGTTAATTAGTGAGAGGCTGTGCGAGTGCATTGTGTCTCTCGTGCGCGGGGTAGAGAGTAAGTAGAGAGAGTAACGTCTCTGCATGCATCTGTGATGCAGGTATCGATGACAGAACTGTGACGTATACAGTTTCCCCCGCGCGTGTGCGTGCGTGTCTTGCACTCGTCATGGTGTGGTTTTTGTGTGTGTGATTGCATCCCAGTGAACGAAGATATTGGCAGTTGTTTTGGTGTCACCGTGTGTGCCTTATCTCCCATCTTGAAGTCATGTCGCGCGTTGTATATTGTAATGTATTGATGCAGGTGGGTAGTAAAGTTAATTCGTGCACCTGCCAGGCAGGACCCGTTTTTGGAGATTTTTTCCCCCCAACACTCCACTCCCATCATCTAGTAACGCGTTTTCAAGATGGGGATGTGTTCGCGGTATTGTTATCTGGATGTGTTGTGGAACTGTGTATGCAGCTTCAGTGTGTAATAATAAGTCGATGAACACGCAAGGAACCGTGTGTGTGCGTGCGTGCGCATGTGTGTGCACGTTAAGTACTGCTCAGGTTTGATGCTTCGTATCCGTCCTGTAGCTGTAGTAGTTAAGAGCCTCTTTATTCTATAATATAATATTTAAGTTCGATAGGGAAATCTCCCCTAAAAGTAAGTACTATGTAATCAGAGCGATCTGTGCTAGTGCCAAAGATGGTTATGCGGTTGTCGTTGTCGTCGTCGTCAGCGTCGTTGTTGTAGTCGTTATGTCGTGTAAACTGCTGGAATTGTGGGGCCACGTTTGTGACATCGGTGGTGTGGCGTGGTATTGAGTGGTGTAAATGCGTCCTAAAATTACCTAGCTTGAGAAAGCTTTAAAGCAGTTTAATGCCGTATGTGTCTAAAGTTTTGTATATATAACGTATTTAAAAAAAAAACAAAAAAACGTAATGAATATTGTATGCAAGAGATTTTAGAACGTCACCACACTCGTCGCTTTGGTCCTTTTTCCCATTTTAAATCAAAAACCGCGCTCGCGCGCGATGTAAAGGTGACTTTTAATGTGGCGACGTAGTTAAATCTCGCTTGAATGATCTTGATTTTATATCGCCTTGAGCATGTTAATGTGAAGTGATATGACCTGTATTCATGTGTTTATTGGGGTTGGATATCGCCGGCCAATGCCGCGGTGGTGCTGTACCACGTATATAACTGTGAACGCGTGCGTACCCCCCACTAAACTCGGACGAAACACGGCGTGTGTATAGCAGAGCATGGCTGGCATGTGGTTGTTTTGCCAAAGAAAATATTGATACGAAGTGTAACCCCAGGTGTCAGTTAGATAGATCGTGTATGATCGATGCGTTATACGAAATAAAGTGAAGCCATCTAAATGGGAAATCCTCTTCGAAGTGTTTATTATTCGAGGTATACACATTATTAGTCGATTACACGGACTCCACCGCTCTGCTGCCACGGCCCCTGTTGTGTCATCGCATTTGCTCTATAAGGTTCTCGATAAACGAAGGCCTCTCTTCGTGCGTTTGTTTCGTACGTGGCAGTTGAGATGTGGCGTTTATTAAGTAGTTGTAGACGGGGGGCACGCGCATGCTTCTCTCGCGCAACGGTTCTTTCTGTAGAAAATGTGGAACCCTTAGCTGTTGATGCGGTCTGACCTCAGCTCGCGTAGATTGCTCAGGGAGGCTTCTCTTTGTTCCGCTGCACGAACACAGTTCCATAAGAAGCCAAATCGTGTCCAAAATATCCTCTCTCTTCGTACCCTCTGCCATGAGTTCTCTATCAGCATCATCAGCGTTACTAGCGTTATCAGCATCATCAGTCAACATTAGTTTCTCGCTCAGCTCGTACTTTGCTATCCCATCTAGCTCTCGATCAGTCCCTCTAACGATAGGCGACTCCTGCTCGAAACGCTCCTCGCAGAAACACGACATTTCTTGATCTCTGGCGACTTTCCCGCCGTCTGCCATCCCAGAGTCTTGACTGTCCGATGTCTGGCTAGCTTGACCGGTGTCGGCGCTGGCTAGCCACCGCATGGCAGCTGCTGACGTGAGCAGCAGGTGGCTTCGCAGCAGATGATCGACGAGCAGCGTGAAGCGACGGTGGCTCCGCTGCAGGCGCAGCCGGACGTCGGCAGCTTGGGTTCTCAGCGTCGCCAGAGCCATGTGCTCTCCTAGAACGTCCATCTTTAGTTGGATGCGCCTGTAATGTCAGTGTTATTGCACACATACATACAGTGTCATAGTAATGATGTCACCACCACTACCACTATTACACTCCAGTACCACTACCACACAACAGACCACACTTCACTATTACACTACACCTACCCCTATCACTACTCCTACCACTATCACTACCTCACACGAGGGGCGTAGCTAGGGTGAAATGGATGTGTACGCACACAGGCTGGGGGTCCTCTCCCAGAAAATTTTGAAAATGTAGATCGCAGGAGATGGTATTTGAGGCACTTTTGAGTAAATGTTTAGCCTTTATTCTGACTACGACTATTATCTTTTTAGTAGAACTGCCAAAAAAACGGGTGATACTCCATTAGGAGTGTTCCCAACTTTAATGTCATTAATGGTCATAATAACATATATTATTATATATATATATATATATATATATATATATATATATATATATATATATGGTTATAATAACATATATATATGGTCATATATTAGTTTGTGGTTTAATGTCATTTAGGTTAGGGTTAGGGTTAGGATTATCAATCATTAATCATTAATCATTAATGATATCAAAGTTGGGAACACTCCTAATGGAGCGTTAGCCAAAAAAAACGGAAAAAATCCAAACGTATACATATAGCTCAACCATATGCAGATAAGTTCTAATATAGAGCTGACCCAGATCAATGAAGCCACATAAAAATGCATTTGCAATTAATGGCTACGCAACAAAGCAATTTAGGACGTGAGAAGAAAGTACACCTTGTTCAAAACCCGGGCAAAAACAATAGGACACTGCTGAAAAAAATCATTTCCTTTTAGTATTTGAGTTATTCACCGAGAATCATTATTGCTCACGACATCCATGTCTGAATTTGTTACGTTTTTGCTACCAAAGTTTTCCCATTAATTGACGACCAAACGAGAATACGCACCAAAAATTCGGGGATAAAAATCTGCCCCATGCATAAGAGACTAATGTATGCAGCTCGAAATAGACTAGGATAAGCTTGGGTTTTACAATGAAAAACTGCCTAACAAACAGCTGGCGATGGTTGCTACTGCTCTCGCGCGAATTCTGCTCATGAGCAGTCTGACATTCGGAGATTTTCCGCCCGTCATCGTAATAATTGTTTCCAGCAAAATTTAAACACAACTGAGTTCGCTGCTCCCTCCCTGATGAATAATGTTCACCCCAGTGCTATCCCCTGCACTCACAACGTAAGTTAATAGCTCTTGATAAGGTTGTAAAAAATTTACAAGGTTAATAAAGGTTATAGACGTTAATTAGTGATTGCTATCCAGGGGCCTGTTGACAGAAACAAGACTCGTCTTAACATTAACATTAGACGGAAGTGCTATATATTAGCATTAACATTAGTATTAACTTTACGATGATTCCGACAACGGCCCCCTGTTCTCAGACCGGTTTCCCAAGGAAATGAAATCTCCGAATGTTTTTCTCCGCGACGGGGAACAGCGCCTTCATCAACGAACGAACTGGCACGTGCGCCACGCTCACAGTGTCTCTGGAGAATGTCTGGATGGCGAGGCGGCCCAGCGCCGAAAATCGCTTCTTGTCTTAATCGCTGCATCGAGTTTTCGGTTACCCGTCTGTCCCCCCACCCCCGCGCTCCGCGATCGCGTTCGTGATTGCGAAACTTAACAAATATATACCTCAAGCGTTCTAGCAGGCTGTTGCGGCAGCGTGCGGCGGCGGTAACCCGATCGCTGGTAGTGCTCAGGTCCAACCATGTGCTGTCGAGACTTAGCAGCTCTCTAATGAACGTTAGAATGCAGGCAGCACGTATTTGTTTCGTTTGAGAAATGCACCATGAGCTCACACGCGCGCGCACGCACGCACGCACGCACGCACACTCACACACACACACACACACACACACACACACACACACACATATATATATATATACGCACACACACACACACACACACACACACACACACATATATATATATATAACATCAAGAGCACATAATAGAGATTCTCTATTATGTGCTCTTGATGTATTATGTATGTATATGTATGTATGTATGTATGTGTGTGTGTGTGTGTGTGTGTGTGCGTGCGTGCGTGCGTGCATGTATGTAGAGAGAGAGAGAGGGAGAGAGGGTGCAGGGAGGCGCTGAGGAGAAGGAGAAAAAAATACAGTGGGTCAGGCAGAAAAGCAAGCAAGCAAACAGGAAGGCAAACCGACAAAAAACAGTAAAAAAAAGGCATATGAATGGCGAGATCGATGGATGGATGGATAGACAGGTAAATAAACACACGCACGCACGCACACACACACGCACTCGCACATACACACGCACACGCACACACATATACACACACGCACACATATCAGGGGTAAATCATGTCATTATTTGTCATTATTCACCCTTGGTATATATATACAGGAGTGAATAATAGAAATAATCTCTATTATTTACTCCTGATATATATATATAACATCAAGAGCACATAATAGAGATTCTCTATTATGTGCTCTTGATGTATTATGTATGTATATGTATGTATGTATGTATGTGTGTGTGTGTGTGTGTGTGTGTGTGCGTGCGTGCGTGCGTC
>NW_014577343.1:146702-154870 GCF_000485595.1 Priapulus caudatus
TATATATATATATATATAGAGAGAGAGAGAGAGAGAGAGAGAGAGAGAGAGAGAGAGAGAAACGGCTAGGCGGACGGACAGACAGACAGAGACAGAAAGCGTGGCGGCAAGTCAAAGACTTAAGTTATGTTTCGGAACCTTTGCCCCTCCCACTCGTGCCTATCGACTATGATTACGTTACATTAGCGCTGCAATCATGCCGCCGACATCGGGGGTCGCGCGGCTCCGATTGAAGTCATTAAAGCCGAATGTTTGGGTTTTCTGGTTGAAGACAATAACTAGGACGCGATCGCGCGTCTAAACATTTATATCGAGCGGAGAGAAAATTTCCCGCGAGAAAGAAATTCAAAAGAAGTGTGCGCGGCAGTCTGCCGCGGCCGTGTTTTACAATACAATGTTTGCATATAGATGCGCTCATATGGTCTATGTCCTCCAGGGTACTGCCGGAACGTACCCTGGGTACGGTCCGGTATACCGGAACGTACCCTGGTAACTATTTGATATGGTTAGGGTTAGGGTTAGGGTTAGGGTTAGGGAGTGGGCGTAGGCGACTCCCTAGACTCGTTAGTAGAGTAGGCGAGTCACGGTCCGGCATATTAGATAGTACCAAGGTACGGTCCGGTACCCAGGGTACGTTCCGGCAGTACCCTGGGGGACATAGACCCTCTCAGCTATAGCTGCAGCTGTACGCGTGCGGGTACATGCATTGCCGAGTCGGAGATACGAGGCTATTCTTCCCAACTCCCTGCTGGTATTTTACATTTCCCGACCTCTCGAAATAATATCGTGTTTATTTTCCCAGTTCACTGCCAATAGAAGGATCGGGTTTCCACAGGAAGCGTGTAGAACAAGCGGTGTTTATGGCGGTGTCGCGTTCTTGTTACAAAGTTAACTAGGGTACTATATAATGCAGCAAAAAAAGCGTTTACCTCTGCACTGCCTGAAGGGTGTGTACGAACAGGGGAGACTGTAGTACAAGAGAATTCCTTATGCACATGTTAATCCTCGCCTTCTTCTGATGTCTAGCATTCTGTTTCCATCTGAACAGTAGAGAAAACCAATGTTCAAAGATGTTTTTTAACATTAATTTGCAATTATTCTTAGCTAAGGTGCGTACAGCCAGGGGCCGCTGTCAGAAATAAAATTAGTCTTAACATTAGTCTTAACATTATAGTCGTAAGTGCTATCTTAGCATTAACATTAGCATTAGCATTAACATTAGACTTAACTTTACGATGTTTCTGACAACGGCCCCAGGCTGCGATTGAAGCTACGCCTGTTACTGAATTGAACTTTTCTAGCCATCTATTCATATCACGATACTCGTTATCCTTTACACGATAATAATGTACATCGTGGAGGAAAGCATCTTCATAAATCGTACGTGAAGAACGACTTCCTGATAGAGAAATCTCGGAAGAAGGAGAGTTGGAGCAGGCCATGAACGATGACTGCCTCCCTCTGCCACTCAGCGAGAGAAAGCTTTCCCAGCGGCTTTCTTCCTGATGTGACGTGGAGAACCCCGTACGCGGAGAAGACAAAATGTTCCGCATCAGCCTGCAAATAAGACTTATTTATTCGAGTGACGCTGTAAGATAGAAGTGGTCGACATACGCGTACTTTAAAACTACTACGTTATTTCACAGATTTCCGCCCATGTACAGGCTTCATTTTTTCGCATACGTGCGTGGAGTGCGCCCACGCATGTGCCTGCGTTTACCTCCGTGCATGGACGCGTGCGTGTGTGTGTGTGTGTGTGTGTGTGTGTGTGTGTGTGTGTGTGTGTGTGTGTGTGTGTCGCGCGCGCGCGCGCGCGTGTGTGTGTGTGTGTGTGTGTGTTGTTGGTTGGGTGTGTGGCGTGTCTAGTGCGTGCGTCCGTGTGTGTATGCTGTGCCGCACGCTGCGGTTTCTGTGTGGTGTGTGCTGTGTCGTGTGTCTGTGTGGTGTGTGTGCTTGCGTGGTGGTGTGTGGTGTGTGTGTGTGTGTGTGTGTGTGTGTGTTGTGTGTGTATGCACGCTTTGTGTGTTGTATGCGTGTGTGTGTGTGGTGTGGTGTGCGCGCGCAAGCGTGTTTGTGTGTGTGTGTGCTGTCTAATATATATGCGGCGCGTTGTGTGTGTGTATGCTGTGGTGTGCGTGTGTATGTGTTGTGTGTATGGCGTGTGTGTGTGGCGTGTGGTATGTGTGTGGTGTGTGCGCGTGTGTGTGTGTGTATGCAAATTCCAAATTAACACGTCATATATTTTATATTCATGAATGTCTGCGTGCGTGTTTTCGAAGCGTACGAGAGGTGTTTGTGTGCGTGGACCGCGTTGACATGTGCGTTTAGAATGTCAAGGTCTCTCACTCCCCCCTATGCTCCCGTCTTGCCTCCTCTTCTCGGTTACCTACAATACTACGATAGACCTGTAAAATTAAAAAACTGTTAATTTTGCGCTTCATCAAAATTTATCAGCCGCATGGCATAATGCGGAGTGCACGGTACTACGTACACGTGCACAATCCAAACGGAGCATTTTGAAGAATCTATTAGGGCTGCGTTAAGCCCAGTGCGTGTTAGGATACATACGGAAGAGCAATACATCCCCACGCACGGATTTGTCAACAAGCGCGCGCACATTCACGTATTACACGCGTCTTGCTAATCGGGTGAAAAGACTCCAAATGCGGCGTTTTCCCTATAATAGCTCTGACAATACACACGGCGCCGAGGAGGCAGATATAGAGCGGCGTGATTTTTCTCGAATGTTTCTCTGTAAGAGCGCCTTCTGCGACTTGCAAGAGTTTCTCTGACGTGTCACATGTCACATGATAAGCTGTGTCACGTGTTCTTCATGTCGGAAGAATTGTAATCGCTTTACACGAAAATAACCTTGTGTCTAACTTCGTTCCTTGCGCGTTTATCCCGCCAACCAAATTTTCTTCGTAATCGCTTGAAATTGTGAATTTAAGCGTATTTGAATTATTCATGTCGCTCGATATTCAGGTTTTACGAAACGATTGAATCGCATAATATTATTTTCAATAGAGTTTGTTCTCAAAGTGTGTGTGTGTGTGTGTGTGTGTGTGTGTAGTGTGTGTGTGTGCGCGCGTGTGTGTGTGGGTGTGTGTGGTGTGTGTGTGTGTGTGTGTGGTGTGTGTGTGTGTGTGTGTGTGTGTGGTGTGTGTGTGCGTGCGCGTGCACAGTGTGTGTGCGTATATGTGTGCGCCGTGTGCGCGAGTATTAGCGTTTGCGCCGCCGCTGTACGCTACGCGTATATAGAGGCGGATTTCACTGCTACCCGATGATCGCCCCTCCTAGTTAACGTCTTTATGTACCCATGTTATTCAGGCGCTGAAAAGGGTCTATGTCCCCCCAGGGTACCAAAGGCAGTGTAACACAGGATTTGTATTCCAGGGGATAGGGTCTAACCGTAACGCCGCAAACTTGCGAGCACGCGAAGGGGGGGGGTGCCGGGGGGCGCTCCCCCCCAGAATCTTTTCTTGAAATTTAGACCCCGTTAGGATGCGTTTCTGCGCGAGCGGGGGGGGGGGTCCGGACCCCCTGGACCACGCCTTACACGCCCCCTGGGGTATGCCGGAACGTAGCTGGTACTAATCTACTATCGGCCGACTGTACCTCGCCTATTCCACTAACGGAGTCTAACGGAATTCGCCTACGCTACTCCCTGTAACCCAACCGCTAAAACTTAACCTAACCATGATTCAATAGTTAATCCAAGTGTACTTCGCGGTATACCCGGACCGTAACCCAGGGTACGTCGGCAGTACCCTGAGGAACTAGACCCTATGAGCTTTATTAGCCATCCCACAATGACGACATCCGCTATATCCTTCGTGAATAACCTGTCATGAATAAATTACATTGATAGTAGTAATATATATATATATCCGTGATATTATTTTGCACAGGCTGTGCCATGAGACGCCCATCCTCTAAAATCGAATAACTCGTGCTTGCTTACGCGGCTCTGCTGTATCGTAGTCTTTTGTTAGTTGATTTACTTGGCTATTACGCGGCCAATTTCAACTGGTTGCTTTGGGCACAGCGCTTCAAGTTTGCCGCGTGGATGTTTTACGAGGCGCGGCTTTATCAGCGTGACACGCGAGACTTGCAATAAATTGTATGAATAATCGGTAATAAATATCAGTGGTCACTTCGTCGTGCTGATAACGCCGCGTGACCACGTCAATGCGTCTTTTTATATGTCGCGTTACGACTCAAATTGACGGCAATTCAAAGACGGGTGATCATTAATATGGGAATATGGGAATAATATAATACATCATATGGGAAGTCGACATTAGCCGTACAAAAACTACACGACAATTTTAAATTCACAACCACAAACGAAGACGCATAAGCTGTTTTCTCCGCGAATAACGGCCGCTCGCAAAACAGCGCGGTAGCGAGTATTGCTTCAAATGCATAGTTAGTATATACCGGCTATGAGTGTTTCTGTAAACGCTGCTAGGATGGTAAAAGTGTACGGCGTCCTTCTTAAGCAGGTATTGGCTAATGAATAGCCCGCCTGCGCACGGAGAGAGAAGCTATGAGAAGCATTCATGGTTTCAATATAAAAGTCATTATACTACCGTTTTCTCTTTCTTCCCATAGTGTAGCATAGAAGTACGCGTGTGTCCTCGTGCTTAATCCCCCTCCCATCTAGCCGCCTCATCTCAATGTTCTTCTCTCTCGCCTCACTCCCTACTCATCCATTGTCCCATTCCTCTATCCATCCACTGGTCCGTTCGGTACATCCATAACGCTCCATCCTAGTCCATCTACCCACTACCCATCCATCCATCATGCCAGTCCAATCATCCATCATCCATGCCATCATCATCCATCCATCCCATCGCATCCCATCCATCCATCATCCATCAAATCCATTCCCATCCATCATCCATCCATCCCATGCCATAACCATCCATCCATCCATCCATCCATCCATCCATCCATCCTCCATCCATATCCATTCCATCCATCCACCATCCATCCATCCATCCATCATTGCCATCCATACCATCCATCATGCCATCCATCCACATTCCATCCATCCATCCATCCATCCATCCATCCATCCATAAGCCATCCATCCATGCCATGCGCGGCATGACAGTGCCATGCCACATCCATGCCATCCATCCATCCATCCATCCATGGGGCCATCCATCCATCCATCCATATCCATCCACCATGGCCATCCATCCATAGGAAAAAAAAAAAAAAAAAAAACATCCATCCACCATATCCATCCATCCATCCATCATCCATCCATCCATCCGATCATCCATCCATCCATCCACATCCATCCAATCCATGCCATCCATCCAATCCCATCCATCCATCCATGACCACCGATCCATCCCATCCATCCATCCATCCATCCATGCCATCCCATCCATGCCATCCATCCATCCATCCATTCCATCCAATCCATCCATCATCATTCCATCCATCCATCCATCCATCCTCCATCATCCCATCCCTCCATCCATACCATCCATCCATCCATCCCATCCATCGCCATCCATCCATCCATCCCATCCGCTATTCCATCCCATCCATCACCATCCATCATCCATACCATGCCAATGCCACATCCATCATACCATGCCATCCATCCATCATCATCCCTCCATCCCTCCATCCATCCATCCATCGCCATCCATCCACCATGTCCATCATCCCACCAATCCACATCCATCCATCCATCCATCCATCCATCCATCCATCCATCCATCCATCCATCCATTCCATCCATCCATTCCCATCCATTCCATCCTCCATCCTAACCCATACCATCCATCCCATCCATTCCATCCATCCATCCTGCCATCCGATACCATCCTACCATCCATCGCATCCATCCTCCATCGCATCCATGCCATCCATGTCCATCCATCCATCCATCCATCCATGACCATCCACTCCATATCCATCCATCCCATCCATCCATCCATCCATCCCATACCAATCATCCATCCATCCATCCATACCACCATCTATCTTAACCGTAACTGCTCCTCCGGTGTTGTGTATGGTAAGTGCATGTAAGTGTGGCATGCGGTGTGCGGGCATGGTTGTGTATGTGCTGTGTGTGTGTGTGTGTGCGTGCGTAGCCGTGCGTGCGTGCGTCGTGCGTGCGTGCCCGTGCGTGCGTGCCGTGCGTGCGCGCGTGTGGTGTTGTGTAGTGTGTTGTGTGTGTGTGTGTGTGTGTGTGTGGGTGGGTGTTGTGTGTGGGTGTGTAACCACCACTGTGTGTGTGTGTGTGTGTGTGTGTGTGTGATGTTGTGTGTGTGTGTGTGTGGTGTGTGTGTGTGGGGGGGAGGGGGTCTGTGTGTGTGTGTGTGTGTGTGGTGTGTGTGTGGTATCGCGTGTGGGGTGTGTGGTGTGTGTGTGTGTGTGTTGTGTGCGTTGTGTGTGTCGTGTGATGTGTGTGTTGTATGTGTGTCGATTGATAGTATGTGTGTGTCCGTTGCGTGTGTGTGTGTGGTGTGTGTGGTCGTGATGTCGTGGCCGTGCTGGCGTGCGTTGCGTGCGTGCGTGCGTGGCGTGGATGACAAATTCCCTTTATAATCATTCCCTTTATCGAGGTCGAATAAATTGGGCCGAACACACACTACTCGAACTTAACAATGTCACCTATGCGTACCCGATTCGTTATGTGGCAGAAATCCTAAGACAGCAAGTGGGCACATTTATGATACATCGAACAGATAACATATATTATACTAAGTTGAACTTTATAGCAGGGCCAACCGGCATTAAAAATTCTTAATATGATTTTCACTGTGACTGTTTTTCTTTGATAGCCCGGGATGTGCATAGCCTGCAGAAGGTTTATAATGTAGATCTATAGTTATCTTATATATAGATCGATATATCTTATATTATAACCCACTCCTGAATAGCTGGGGATATGATAGCCATTCTATAGCCCGCCTATAAAACACAGCGTGTCGCGGAACGGTCGGTAAACTCAAAAACGTAAAGCAGGTTAAACACCCCTTAACTCTTAACCTTAAACCTCTTACACAATGCACTGTGGTAACGTTAAATTAGGCATAAGGATTGCGAGTCCGTTGCGATGATATTGAAGTAGAAGAAACTCGCTCTTTGTCCGAATCGCTGTACTTGATGAACCGCTCCACAGCCTATCCGTCCGGCTTTAGTTTCGTATCGGTGCCTTTTGTTCTGTGTCGCGACGAAGGTGATACTCTGACACACGTTGATAATGCAAGTACCTTTACGACTTCACTATATCATGGTTATTAAATACAAGTAAGCCCCGTTTAATACCATCAATTACACCATCATTGTGTCAGTCATCAACATAAATATCGGCAAGTGAAATAAACCAGTGCGCAGAAGCGACCGAGCGCTCACTAACGTCTAACTGCGATGACTTCTGGGTGGGAGTGGTGGGATTCTAGTAAACCTTGTTAGTCCCAAATGTGTTCACATACAGCCGAACACATGGAATGCACCAGGGATGGTATCAAGGAACTTCTCAAAAGATGTCGTTGGATCGGTTATGAAGTGCCACGAGATTGGCGCGACGTTTAACGTGTATTCAGATTAAAGATGAAGCTCCCATCATGACGTAGGTAGCAACTAACTATCTGGCCAGAGACAGAATAGGTAAGCACTCATCCCATTTACCTACGCAAGCCTACAGACTGCAATAGAGACGCTGCCACCTGTAACCAATTAACGCGAGGCAAGAAACTCCACAATCACCAACAAGCATGCACTGGCAGTAGCCACTGGCAGTGGCATACGTTACATCTAAGCATACTGACAGTACAGAATGCCCATAACGAAATATAGGATTTAAGGACATAAACCTTTCTTTAACCAAATTTTAGCTTTTGAATTTCACTGTGACATTGAGGCCTCATACACCAGGCAGTATAGAATCTACTAGCCAAACCCGGAGTCAAATTTTTCTAACAGACAGTCAACAAATCCATGTTTAATCTTCCTCTCTCTTGAGCGTCAAAGTTATCTGACAACTTACTTTCGCATGTCAGCAGAGAAGTAGATTTCATGGTCCTGTTCAATAATGGCCATAAAATGCTAGGGTCGCCGCTGAACACAAAAAAGTTTTTTCCAATCGCTCCGTCAGACCAACGTTCGCTCAGAAATGTCCTAAAATATGC
>NW_014577343.1:154895-161670 GCF_000485595.1 Priapulus caudatus
TACCAGGGGCGAAGGAGGGTCCTACTCACCGTAACCTCAAACTTGCGAGCACGCGAAGGGCGGGGGTGTCCCGTCGGCCTCATTCACATTACTTCTTTTGAAATTAACCCCCTTATAGTGCGGTTTTCCTGCGCGAGCGGGGGGGGGGCCGACACAGCCTGAGGACCTACGCCTGTACCACGCCCTGGGTAACCCCCAGAACGTATTCCTGATACTTATTCCACATATCCGCCTGGAACTGTACCGCCCTCGCCTCTATTCCACCCTAACGAGGAGTCTAGGGAATCGCCTACGCCTCTCGCCTAACCCTAGACTCCTAACCTTAACCACTAACCATATCAATAATCAGTTACCGATCGGTACGTTCCGGTATACCCGGACCGTACCCAGGGTAACGTTCCGGCAGCTACCCTGAGGGCAATATAGACCCTCGGTCTATGAGCTTATTAGCACCCACAATGCAGCGACACGTATCGATATTCCTTCGTGAATAACGCCTGTCATGGAATAAATTCACATTATAGTATTGGCCAATATATATATATATGCGTCCCACATTATTTTGCGCACAGCTGTGCCATAGACGCCCGCCATCCTCCTCAAAATCGAATAAATCGTGGCTTTGCTTACGCGGCTCGCTGTGCTAGTGTAGTTCCTTGTTGTTAGTTGATTTTATTTTGCTATTACGGCCAATTTCAACTGTTGCTTTTGGCACAGCGCTATCACAAGTGTGCCGCGTGCATGTTAGTTACGCAGCGCCGACCGCGAGCTGCTTATCACGCTGACACCGGACGACGTTGCAATAAATCTGGTATGAATATCGTAAATCAAATACAGTGGTCGATTCGTTCGTCCTATACCAACGCTCCCGCGGTACCCCGGTCATATGCGTCTTTTTATCCTTAGCGCCCACCAATTGACAGTCCGCAATTGCAACGACGGTGTATATACTATTATGGAATATGCGCGAGATCTAACATACTAATCATTGGAAGACTCTCAGAACAGATTAGCCTTCGTTCAAAACTACCATGACCGACAAATTTTTACACATTCACAAACCACAACTACCGAAGACGCATAAGCCTTTTTCCACTCTCCGCGAAGACGCCGCTCGCAATTATACAGGCGCTAGGCGGAGTAATTTCGCTTTCGAAATGATAGGGTAAGTATCCTACCACTACTGAGTCTCTTCTGTAACGCCGCGTGCCTACGATAGTAAAGCAGTGTACGCTCTTCTTACAGGGTATGGCTAATCAACTAGCACCCCTGCGCACGGAGAGCAGAAGCTAATGAGCATTCATGCGTTTCAATATATAAAAGTCATACTGACCTTTATCTCTTTTCTTCCCCCATAGTGTACATACGAATAACGCCGTGGTGTGCCTTCGTCTCGTAATCCCACTGCCCTGCGTAACCCGGGCGCCTCGCATCTCATCTTTCTCTCCTCAGCTCCCTACTGCCATCCATCTTCGTCCATTCCTCTATCCATCCACTGGTCCGCGTTCGTACCATCGCCATACGTCCATCGCCTCCATCATCTACCCATACTCATCCATCCATCCACTCCGATCCTCCATTCCATTCCATCCATCCCATCCATGCCATGCCCAGTCAATCCATCCAATCCCATCCATCCATCCATCGCATCCCATCCATCCATCCATCCATCCATACCCATCCATACCATTCCATCCATTCCCCATCCATCCTGACCCATCCATCCCATCCCCCATCCACTTTCCACCTTCCCATACCATCCATTCACTCCATATCCCATCGCCATTCCCCATCCATCCATCCATCCCCATGCCATCCATTTCCCATGCCATCCCATCCATCCATCCATCCATCATCCATCATCCATCCATACCATCCATCCCATCCATCCATCCATCCATCCATCCATCCCATCCATCCATCCCATCCATCCAGTCATCCATTGCCATCCATCCATCCCCAGTCCATCCCATCCATCCATATCCATCCATCCATCCATCCCTCCATCGCATCCATCCATCCATCCATCCTCCATCCCCATCCATGCCATCCATCCATTCCATGCCATCCATCCATCCCATTCCAACCATCCATCCATCCATCCATCCATGCCATTTCCATCCACCCATCCATCTCCATCCATCCATCCTCATCACCAATCCAGTCCCCCATCCATCCCATCCATCCATCCATCACCATCCCTCCCATCCATACATCCTCATCCATCCATCCATCAGCCATCCATCCATACCCATTCCATCCATCCATCCATACCATCCATTCCATCCCATCCATTACCATCCATCCCCATTCATGCCATCCCATACCATCGGCTTCCCATCCATCCTGCCATCCATCCATCATCCATACCATCCCGATCATCCCATGACTCCCATCCACATTCTCCCTCCGATCCAATCCATCCATAACCATCCACCATCCTCCATCATCCATCCCCCATCCATTCGCCATCATCCATCCACCATCCACCATCCATCCACCATCCATGCCATCATGCCATGCCATCCATCCATAACCATTCATCCATCCCTCCCCCTACCATCATCCATTTCATCCATCCCATCCACCCATCCATCCCATCCATTCAAACAGTCCCATCCATAGCCTTCCATCCATCCCCCATCCATCCCATTCCATTCTCCATCCATCCATCCCTCATATCCATCCATTCCCATCCATTCCACTCCATCCATTTTCCCATGCCATCCCACCACTCCCATCAAATTCCATCCATCCATCATCAACTTCCATCATCCATGCCATCCATGACCATCCATGCCATCCTCATTCCATTCCATCCATTCACCATTTTGCCATCCCATCCCATCCATTGCCATCCATCGCCATCATCATCCCATCCATCCATAACCATCCATGTCCATCCATTCCATCCATCCATCCATCCATCTATCTACCTAACTCTCTCGTGTTGGTGTGTATAGAAGTTGCGTGCTAAGTGTGCATCGCGTGTGCGGCATGGTTGTTGTGTGTTGTGTGTGTGTGTGTGTGCGACAGCGCGCGCGCCGTGTGTGTGTTGTGTGTGTGTTGTGTGTGTGTGTGTGTGATGTGTGTGTGTGTGGATGGGTGTGTTGTGGGTGCGTGTGTGTTGTGTGCGTGTGTGGTGTGTGTATGTGTTGTGTGTGTGTGTGTGTGTGTTGCTGGGTGTTGGTGTGTGTGGTGTATGGTGTGTGTGTGTGTGCTGTGTGTTGGTGTGTGTGTTTGTGTGTGTGTAGGGAGGGGGTCTGGTGTGTGTGTGTGTGTCGTTGTGTGTGTGTTTGTGGTGTGTGTGTTGTGTAATGCGTGTTGTGTTGTGTGTCCATGTACTGTGTGTGTGTGTGTGTGTGTGTGGTGTATTGTGTATGTGTTGTGTGTGTGTGTGTGTGTGGGTGTGCTGGGTGTGTGGTGTGTGTGTGTGTGTGTGTGTGTGTGTGTATTTGTGTGCGTTGCGTGTCGTCCGTCCGTGTGTGTTGTGTGTTATGTGTTTGGCTTGTTGTTGTGTGTGTGTGCGTTGTTGTGCGTCGCGTTCGCGCGCAGTGCGTGATGGACACATACCAATCCACTCTTATAGTCATCCTTTTTTTTTTTTTCCCTTTCTATCCTTTATCAGGTCGAGAAATTCCTTGTCCGAAGCACTACATAGTCGACACTTGCATTAGTTTTTTTTATGTCACCTATGTATTCGTTATGGCAGAACGGATCCTCACCGAACCCAAGTGGGAATCATATGAATACAATGATCAATACGCCTATATCATATAGTGAACATATAGCCATGCGGCCCCCCAAACCGTCATTAAATCTATTCTTAATATTGTGTTATCAACTACGTGACTTTTTTGTCTTTGATAGTTGCGGGATTGATAGCTGCAGGAGTGTATACATTTAGAACTCTATAAGTTATCTTATGATATATCTCGACCTCGATACTATCTATATTATACACTCCTGATAGCTGGGTGCGATATGATAGCTCATCCTCTATAGCCGCTATACAAAAACACATGCCGTGTTGCGCGACGTACCGGTAACCCAAACGTAAAGCAGGTTAAAACGCTTAATCATTAACCTCATAACCATCCTCTTACCCTATGCACTGTGAACCATTAATTAGTCCATTATACGATTGCGAGTTCTGTTGCGATAGATATTGCGAAGTATAGAAACTCCTCTTCTTGTCCCGAAATGCTGTAACTGATGAATCCGCTCCATCCAGCCTTTCCGTCCGTTAGTTTTCGTATCGGTCCTGTCACCTCTTTTGTTTCTCTGTGTCGCCGGACGAAGGTGAAACTGACACACCTGAAATCAAGTACGTTTACGTACTTCACATAATCATATTTTTAATCAATAGCACTAAGCCCCGTTTAATACATCAACTCCTCACACCATCATTGTTGTCATCATCAACATAAATCCTCGGCGAGTGAATAAACAATTGCCGCAGAGCCGACACGCTCATCAACGTCTCTCGCTGACTCTGTGTGTGGAGTCCCGGATTCTAGTAACCTTGTTAGTGCCCAAAATCGTGTTTCACATACACGCCGAAACAGTTGTGAAGAACCAGGGATGGTATTCAGGAACTTCCAAGCAAGAATGTTCGTTGGATCGTTATGAAAGTTCCACGAGATGGCGCGTAACGTTTAAGTGTACAATTACAAGACTGAAGCTCACCATTATAGCTACTAGCAACAACTACTGCAAGACAGAATAGGTAAACTCATCCATCTTACCTCAGCGCAAGCCTACATGACTGCAATAGAGAGCTTGCCACCTGTAACCGAATTAACTCGCCAGCAAAAACTCACAGTTACCACCAACACATCACATGGCTAGTACGCCACTGGCAGTGCACTAGCTTACATTTAACATACACTGACAGTACAGAAATGCCAATAGAAATTATAGATTTAGGAGCATAAACCTTCTTTAACACCAATTTAGCTATTTGAAATTTCACTGTGAGCATTGTAAAGCCTCATAGCATCCAGCATTTAATAGATTCTACTAGCAACCCGGCAGTCAATTCTTTCTAACAGACAGTCAACAAATCCATGTTTAACCCTCCTGCTGAGGGTCACAAAGCTTATCTGACAACTTACTCTTCGCCCATGTCAGCAGAAAGTAATTCATGGTCCTTTGCAATAATGCCCTAAAAATGCTAGGCACCGGCTGAAAGCAGACAAAGTTTTTACAATGCGCTCCGTCAGACATGTCCTCAGAAAATGTCTATAAATAGTTCCTGTGCCCATTGACCCCCGTTTTTGACCTGTGCACCTCCAATTTCGGCACAGGATGGCTTTTCCTACACCATGATGCTATACACCGACTATCACGAGCCTAGGTCGAGCCGTTTAGATTTGTGCCGCAATTCTGCATTTCCTCCCTATACCTTAAGTTAAGGATACTCTCCACGTTGTGCACGGGTATTGCTATAGTGAAGATTAAACGTTTATTGGCGAATGAATTGAATCAATCACTTGTTTTATTTATAGAGGAGATATATCTCTATGCTCAAGCCAAAAAATTTCATAAAATTTCCAGCACCTAATTATGTTACCACACAAATTTTGAATTTTTATGTAAAAATGGTATTTTGGATATTTCTCAATTACCAGAAAGAGTGAGGATAAAAAAATTTCGCCACATGTTAAGCACAATATGGACCAAAATAGTGCGTCAGGATTTTTCTTTAATTTTTATATTTACCGAGAAAACTGCAAAAAACTGCTTAAAAATCAAGTTGTGTGTTAAAATTTAAAATTTTAGCGAATAAAGAGGCATAACTAATAAAATACAGCACTTAATAACAATCCCTGACGCATTTCTTTACCACAAAATGTTACCATTAAAACAAGTGTAAAATTAAATTAATCCGAGTTGTAATCACAGAGAAATATCCATTTATACATCGGCTACTATGTCAGAAATCGAAACGGAGAAATTAGCGTTTTTCTATTTTTCACAATGAGTGACCGCCTGTGTGCAAAATGGGTGAACGTATGTAAAATATCTATTGTTAGTACTTACTGCGACATATCCATGACTAACTGACACCACTAAATTGGTAAAATGTTCCATGCACCTTGAGAAATTCTGAGAAGTTACGAGGTTACCATCGCAGAACGCGCGAACTCCGCTCATCCTGACGTCACAAAGCTAATATGTCAACAAACGCGCGCGATGTACTGCGTGTGTTGCAAGGTGTGTTGCGAGGTGTTAGAACTATTTTGGGCGTGGGATGCTTGTTAGATCACTAGCAGATGTACATGAATGTACATGAATACATGCAATGACAGCTGTAGCAGGGTTGACGCTTAATGATACCGGCTTAGTTACTATCGTGGTTGTATCATGTCGCTGACGTCATAATGACGTCAGCCGCTGCTTACTACACATGTACGCGGGTAAGCAAAAACGCTCTGACAGTTCACATGTACCGTTATATGGAGAAATTAGCATGTACACAGGTGGCACATAGTGTTAGCCATCGAATAAAGTTGAAAACGAAAAATCGATGAAATTTCATGCACAACGTGGAGAGTATCCTTAAGGAGTGAATGTTCCCCCTTCTTTTACACCTCTTGACCTTTGACCTTTGACCCCCAGCTTCGACATCCCAACTCGTTTTCGGATTACCCCCCCACTTCCCGAATATCGTGACCGTACGTCGAGCGGTTAAGATTTGTGCCCACCTGTTGACGCCCGGACGCCCGGACGCTCGGACGGACGATCAAGCGATTCTACAAGCTCCATCTGA
>NW_014577343.1:166680-182235 GCF_000485595.1 Priapulus caudatus
TGTGGATATATCTTCTTGCTCAGCCAAAAAATTTCATAAAAATTTCCAGCACCTAATTCTGTTACCACACAAATTTTGAATTTTTATTGTACAAAATGGTATTTTGGATAGTTTCTCAATTACCAGAAGAGTGAGGATAAAAAAATTTCGCCACATGTTAAGCACATATATGGACCAAAATAGTTCGTCAGGATTTTTCTTTAATTTATATTTACCGAGAAAACGCAAAAAACTGCTTAAAAATCAAGTTGTGTGTAAAATTGAAAATTTTGAGCGAATAAAGAGGCTAACTAGATAAAATACAGCACTTAATACACAATCCCTGACGCCTTTCTTTACCACAAAATGTTAACATTAAAACAAGTGTAAATAAATTTAATCCGAGTTGTAATCACAGGAGAAATATCCATTTAACATCGGCTACTATGTCAGAAATCGAAACGGAGAATATTAGCGTTTTTCTATTTTTCACACAATGAGTGACCGCCGTGTGTGCAAAATGGTGAACGTATTGTAATATATCTATTGTTAGTACTTGCTGCGACAATATCCATGACTAAACTGACACCACTAAATTGGTAAAATGTTCCCATGCACCTTGAGAAATTCTGAGAAGTACGAGGTTACCATCGCAGACGCGCGAACTCCGCTCATCCTGACGTCACAAGCTAATATGTCCAACAAAGCGCGCGCATGTCTGCGTGTTGCAAGGTGTGTTGCGAGTGTTAGAACTATTTTGGCGTGGGATACTTGTTGGATCACTAGCAGATGTACATGAATGTACATGAAGTACATGCAATGACAGCTGTAGCAGGTTTGACGCTTAATGAAACCGGCTTAGTTATATCGTGGTTGTATCATGTCGCTGACGTCATAATGAGGTCAGCCGCTGCTTACTACACATGTACGCGGGTAAGCAAAAAGCTTGACATTCACATGTACGTTTATGGAGAATTAGCATGTACACCGTGGGCACATAGTGTTAGCCATCGAATAAAGTGAAAAACGAAAATCCGATGAAATTTCATGCACAACGTGGAGAGTATCCTAGCCCTGTTCTACACTAGCAAACTTTAGTTTGCAAACTCGAGCAAACTCCGAGTTCGAGCACCTCGAGCAAACTCGAACAAACTCGTGCAAACTCGAGCAAACCTCCGAGTTCACTGGTACTGACTGTGAATTCCAATGTTCAATGTCCAATGTTTGTCTATCTGCAGGATCACATGAGCTACAAACTGTCATTTGATTGGCTGAGTTATTCCAAACCTCAGCAAACTCGAGCAAACTAGTTGCAAGAAGAGTGCACGGCCTAACTTCTGCAAACTTCTGGCAAAACTAGTTTGCCGAAGTTTGCCAACCTGGTCTACACTGGCAAACTTTGGAAACTTTTCTTGGCAAACTCGAGTTTGCTCGAGTTTGCTCGAGTTTGCAAACTAAAGTTTGCTAGTGTAGACAGGGCTTAAGATGTTCCCCCTTCTTTTACCTTCTTGACCTTTGACCTTTGACCCCCAGTTTCGACATCCCAACTCGTTTTTCGGATTACCCCCCCACGTCCGAATATCGTGACCGTACGCGAGCGGTTTAAGATTTGTGCCCATCTGTGTGACGGCGGACGGACGGTACGGACCACGGACGGATGCACGGACGATCGATGGCGATCTACAAGCTGCATCTGACTATGTCAGGATGAGCTAATAAATAATATAATTTTATTCACTTTTGACATTATCATGAACTTAATGGTCATCATCGTCGTAATCAGCCCAGAACAGGCAGCCAGCGAGTAGTAGTATTAGTAGTAGTAGCAACAGCAGTATCATCATCGGTATCAGCAACCGCCCCAGTATTAGCAGCAGCAGTGGTGGTAGTGGTGGTAGTAGTGGTAGTGGTATTTGTGGCAGTGGCAGAGCAGCAGTAGTAGTAATAGTAGTAGCAGCAGCAGCAGCAACAGCAGCAACAGCAGCAACAACAACAGTAGCAGCAGTAGCAGCAGTGGCACCATCACCACCCACCACCACACCAGCAGCAGCGCAGCAGCAGCAGCACACCACCACCACCACAGCAGCAGCAGCAGCAGTAGCAGCAGTACCACCACCACCAGCAGCAGCAGCAGCAGCAGCACCACCACCACCAGCAGCAGCAGGCAGCACACCACCACCACCACCACCAGCAGCAGCAGCAACAGCAGCAGTACACGCAGTAGCAGCAGTACCACCACACACAGCACAGCAGCAGCAGCAGCAGCAGCCTCACAGCTGGAGCACTAGGGTCCCGCTGGATGTGATTATTGATTAATCGACGCGAATCATAGCACGACGCGGGAGAAGGGAAGCAGGCTGCTGGAGCGCGTACGTCAGTCACTGCGCCCTAACCTGGAACATGCCCCTGTAGCATAACACTGGGAATCAAACAGAGAGACGTTGAAAATAAGAAAAACATGCGTCGCCGCTGTTAGACGCTCAATATTATAGCACATTCCAGAGATCCTATAGGAACGCGAGATTGGTGACCGAGATAAGCGCTTGTACAGGCCCACCTTTAGCGTAGACCGGTACCACGGTCCATGATTCCCTATAAGTGGCACAGCTAGTGGTACATCCATAGAAATATAATTATAGAGACACAGTCTAATATAGTCTAAACACGTCTAACTAGTATAATTATTATTTCTATGGGTACATCTACACCTACCGGAGCCGTCGTGGGGCTTTTACTCGCATCCTTACGCATCTTGACACTCGTTGACCGCAATGTCTGTGTAACGGAGGCAGCGGTGTGCGCCAGTGTCTCCTCTGGTAGAGCCATGCCTGTCGCCATCGCTGTGTTTCCCCTGAAGCTCTGCCAGGTTGCTTCCCCTGCAAGTATAAACAGCAGTTAGAATGACCCAACAAAATATGTAGTGTAGATAATCTGATGACTTAATTACGACGTCCGTTGGGTATGCTCTTGTAACATGTAACTTGTGTTGTCAAGTAAATAAATATCGCTTTTCCTCAGTGACTGCTTGTTCTACTATTACAGCGAACTCTTGTCATCTACACTTAGCTACACTACATCCGACAAATAGTAGATTTCGATTGATAGTAATTCGAATGTAATGCTTTAATGTCGCTCTCAGAACCCTCGATGACATGCAATATTTTCGTTTCACTATGAAATTGGTTGTCTACGTCATTTTGTACAAACTGCGTGCCAAAGTGATTAGGTAGAATTCGGATAACATACGTTTTGAAACTTCGTCCGTTACGTTTTCGATGGAGGTTGTCAGATCTTTCATTGTAAGAGGAGGTGGTCGAATTTCATACGTTTGAAGCATTCTCATCTAAATTTAAAACGTTAGCTAATTGCATAACAATTCAAGAGAGAAATACTCATTAATCGTTTAACGCGGGCTACAGTAAGGCAGTAACCGTAATAAGATATTTGAATTATGCTGTGTAGGTACGTAGAAAAACACTATACAGTTTTATGGGACGCGATGGGCGTGCAACAATTTACGATTGTCTTACGCGGAAGTAATTTCCTACTACATTCCGATTAAATTCCAGGTGTCACGATTCTTTTATAGAAAAACCTTTCCCCGAAAGAGGGCAGCACGATGCAGCAACATTGTTATAATTTCCCAGTTATAGTACATAATTTTCCGTGCGTGAAATAATCGAATGTTGTACCAATGTCCGTTGTTCCTTTGGCAGTGGCTCATCTTTGCATGTGTGATCCTTTTCTTTAACTGTGCCTTCCAAATCATCGCGGTTGCATTCCTGTTTTTCTACGAATACTTTATACTGGCGTTTATCGGAAGCACTGATAAATTCCTGTAAGGAGTAGGGTACGGCGGCGGAATGTTAACAGGCCCGCATTTGTAAAATTGCTTTTATGAAAGCAATCCGACCCTCTGTTCTACTTAAGCGCAGATTGCCTGCGGCGCCGTGAACATAAATAAACAAGCTTGAAAGACAGTAATCGAGGTTTAGATGAAATAGACACGGGGCACGCACACACGTTTTCTGCACCGGTCGAAAAAGAACCAGCGAGTTCTCTTCTCATACAATGTGATATTGTGATAGAATCATAACACTTCAGAGGGTTTGTAACGCGATACGGGCTCAGCGCCGATCACCCACACCCCCACCCCCATCTCCATTACCATCCCCACCACCACCACCGTGGCAGAATCACATCGTATATTTATGCAAAAGTGTCAGATAGCAGCTGTTGATATTACCTGTTAGCGAGCTCGGGTAATTTTTTCACCGAAAAAATATTACTGCAAAAAATCTCACGGTCTGAAGTTGAACGCTCATAAACTTACTCTACTTTGTAGCCAACTCCTTAAGAGTAACGAAAATAACGTATAACGCATCGGGTTATGTGATTTATGGTGAGTTTATATGTGATTTGCCTATACACAATAAATTTGTAAAGTTATACACACACACCTTGCACCATTTATCTTGATATGCATTTTTTTTTCGTTTTGACCCTTTTCTACGTTATCTAATTTGTGTTGTCTTTCGTCAAAACATTGCTATTTCTAGACACACAGCTGAACCAATTTTTCACTTTCATAATCACATCTTTTTACAGGTTTAAATTTTGAGAGAAAATAGATCGCGTATCTGCACATTTCCACATGTGATGCCATTTATCTATTTACGTCGCAATTTATCCATTACAAACACCAACAAACACCATCAACTTTACAGAACTTTATTTATTTGGGAAATGCTAATATGAATTGTGAGTGGAATTGAGAATTTCATTTATAATAGGTTCCTAGCAAAAATCCCAATTCTGTGCATTCGATATTCATGTGCCATATATGATTTTGCATCGTGCAATATATTTTTATCAGAAGTCTATATTATAATATATCCTACACTCCAGATTTTATGACCCAGGGCACGTATTCATTAAAGCATAGCCTCAGCGTGCTATCTCAAGCTCCCGCGGGCTATGCTTATTTATAAATTATCGTGTCTTCTCTCACGCATCCGTCTACACGTGCGTACCTGACCGACTATGCGAAGCGTCGAGTCTAAGACTGTCGTCTGCGCTTCACTACCTGGCAGCTGCATCCGGATGCGGTTCAGATAGTGACTTAACTGCCGCCTGGCGGAGTCACGCTGCAACTCTTTCTCGTGAATTCTCAACTGCCGTAAGAGTTCATTCCAGATCTTGTCTCTGCATAAAATACAGCACGATGTAGGATCTATATCGATCTATCTCGTTGCAGTGGTAATGTAAATAATAATACAGCAGCGTGTTTATATTTGTGTCCGAAAATACTTACTCGTTGCATTCTAGAGCTAGGATGAATCTTGATATCACATCTCGAATTATCCGCGAAAACGCATCTGCGTCTGCCGGTACGTCTGCGTCCACTGACTGCGTTGCTTCAATGCCGCACTCGTGCTCCGCAGCTGTACATTGCCTCCTTTCTATGGCACCTGATTTCACGTTAGCACCAACCTCTGTCGTCATCGGCGCAGGTGCGAGAAATCTACCAACAACTTATGTCACCGGACAGTGACCACAACACAGGTCGAACTCCGAATAGCGTCTCCTGACTACAGTAACTATGTACCATTGTGATGTCATTGCTGGCGCGCTCGAACTGCGTGACGTAATATACACCGCGCGCCAAACTGGTGCGAAATAATCACGTTGGCGCGAAGTTTGATGTTTCATTACATATTGGGACAGTTGGGAAAATCACCGGTCTAATGTCTTGAGCATTACACACAGCCAGGAAAGCTACAATTTTGTGAAATCGTGAACAAATGGTTATAAGTATCACAATTTAGAATGTTGACGCATATTATATGTACGCTCATAGCTCTAGTACTGCTGATAGGGTCTATGTCTCCCTGGGTACTGCCGGAACTAGCTCTAGTACTATAGCCCGCGGATACCTGCGGCAGCTATCCGCGGTCTATAATAGTACTAGAGCTATGCCGGAACGTACCCTGGGTACGATCCGGTATACCGGAACGTACCCTGGTAACTATCTGATATGGTTAGGGTTAGGGTTAGGGAGTAGGCGTAGGCGACTCCCTCGACTCGTTAGTGGAGTAAGCGAGGTACGGTCCGGCATATTAGATAGTACCAGGGTACCGGACCGTCCCCAGGGTACGTTCCGGCAGTACCCAGGGAGACATAGACCCTGGCAGCTCTAGTACTATAAACCTTGTTGCCACAAGATTTGCCTGCAGGTACTAATCCCTCCACAAGTTACCTCTGGCGGTGTACGGATGCGTAGTGCGTGCATGCGTGTACACGCTTTTAGCTAGATTAGTTAGTCAGTCCTTGTCTTATCCGTGCACGTCGCGTCACGGTTCTGTTCACGTTGATCATGTTCGGGATGCGGTCGGTACGATGAGGTTTTATAGGCAGACTTGACACGTTAGGCAGACTTGGTTTAGGTAGGACAGCATAATTGCTTACTGGGAACGGCGAGCCAACGTTGTTAGATGTTACATATGGCGGCGATTGACTGTGAATATTAGAAAACCATGATGATAAATCTGAACGTTATACGTAAGAATGAAAGCAATTATGTTTAAAATAAAACTCAATTAGGATTTGTCGAAATTCTAATTAATGTAGCGGCACCTTAATACACAAGATACACAAGATCCTAATCATATTTTTACGTGCTATCAGAAAGATTGTTCGTCAGGCGTTGCTGAGATGGCCGCGTACGTTCACTCGCAAGACTTCGGCTCTTCATATTCATTAGCAATATATATATATACGTATATGCAATATATATATACGCATATGTATATATATATATATATATATATATATATATATATATATTCATTATTCATAGCAGGTGGGGCTGGTGAGTTGACAGCGACGAACAATGTTTTCCGCGCATAACATTTATCAATTTATCAGTTAGACAGACGTCTTTGTATTGGGCGTGTACAGCTTGTTTCGCACTGAATAACATATTTTTCGTATTGCACATATTCTGTATCATACAATCAGGAGTGAATAAAATCAGTTATGTTTTTTCTTCACTCCTGATACAATGGTGGAAACGCGTTCGCTTTTATAGGCTACCAGGTGGCAGCACGACTATATTATGAGCATTTGCTTGCGACCGGGGCTGCTCGTCGGGAAACTGGAACATTGTTGCACATTAAGCAGGATCGTGGTCACTGTTAGTAGGGGAAAACTGCCTTCACAGATATATTGGACAAAAGACCAAATAACTGTAAATCATTCTAAAGTAGATGTGATAACTAATATAACAAAATCATTACCCTATTTTTATCGTATATTTATAATTATTACCTATTTTATCAGCACTATCAGATCTCTGCTCGTGAATACCCACAGTATCTGCCAAAAGACACATACTTTTTATAGAAATTATGTATTTAAAGTATGGAGAGCACATGCTCACTAGTTTTAACAAGGTAAATCTCTATCCCAATATTTCCTGTTAATACATACAAGACGCTTAATTACTCCCCCCTCCCCCCGATGTCCCTAAGCTGTAGTATGAATAAATTAGCGTGCATACTAACAAGTAATTTGCTATGACAAGTGTCTCTTAGGGCCGAAGCCTCTGGGATGGGAGCAGTTGCACCACATAGTTTTTAATGAGAAATTTAAAAAAAATCTTAATAGATGTAAATAATCGAAAAAAAGTAATAAATAATGGAACAAAACTATTATTTTAGCCTCGCATTATCATGCGTATTATTTCTTAAAGCGCTAAGAAAAGTAAGCGCTCGTCATTACTCAGTAATGTCACAAAATTGTACACCCAGTTCTCCCTTGCGAATTTGCTCAAGCTACGGTCCTATTGCGTGAAGTTAATATGGTAGTCTGTGAGATTGTTGGCGTTGTGAGGACTAGAAGGAATGCGTGCGTGCGTGCGTGCGTTCGTTCGTTCATACATCTGCGTTCATGTAAGTGATTGTATAGGGACGAGACGTAATGCGGTGGTGTAACCGAATATGTAAAATCTCATTTCAAAGATATTTCAATATAATGTCCTTCAAAATCAAGCAAAAATTTATAGATTTCCCAGACTTATACAACGCGTTCACAACGTACGACTACAGCATAGCAGAGCATGATATTATCAGGAGTGAATAATAATAGATCTAATATATACAATAATCTATTATTATTCACTCCTGATATTATCAAGAGATAATAATACAGATTATAGATGTATTATTAGCTCGTGATAATAGGCATACTGTATAGTAATACTCCGTCTCATGTAAGTAATGCGTTTCAGGAAAAAAACGTAATCCCGTTTCGCCATTGACTACCATGGTATAATTGAAGATGCGTTCTTGCGACAAATCTTCAGATCAATCGCGTATGTACGCGAACGCGTGTACTAATAGCGCGTTCACACGTACCGTAAAACGCAGTTTCGAGCGCGTATCTTACGGACTCCGTACGATACGCGTATAGCGTGACCTTGAGTTAAACAGCGTTCACACGTAGTTTTGGAATGTACGTACGTCGCGTTATAGCCGGCGCATAGGGTGAAAAGAAACAACAAAATTCGGTTATAGGTTCGTGCTTTTTGCTATACTCTCTTTCTCTTTCTGTGTCCCATCTCTGTGTGTTGCGCGCGCCCTCTCTTCTCTCTCTCTCTCTCTCTCTCTCTCTCTCTCTCTCTCTCTCCCTCTCTCTCTCCCTATCTCTATGCGTCTCACCCTCTCTCCCTGTCTCTCTCCCTCTATGTGTCTCAACCTCTCTCACTCCCCTCTCTCTAACTCTATGCGTATCCTCTGTCTCTCTGTCTTTCTTTCTCACTCTCTCTCTCTCTCTCTCTCTCTCTCTCTCTCTGTCTCTCTCTCTCTCTCTGTCTCTGTCTCTGTCTCTGCGTCTCTCTCTCGCCACAAAGCGTGACGCGTATACGCGTATAAGCTATAGCCGGTCGTATCACAAGTCCGCTATACGCGTATAGCTATAGCGAAGTACGTAGGAAACGCACTCATTTTGTCAGAATAGTGATACGCGTTTCGAACTGAGTATAGCTATACGTGGTCGTTCAGAGCGAGGGAAATTTATCGCGAGTAGTACGAAACTCTGTTTCGTATGCGTAGCGACGTGGATTTTGTACGTGTGAACGCGCTATACGTATAATCATGCGTGTATGCGCGCTCATGAGTTATTACTACGCGTATCAATATTCTGACAAAATGAGTGCGTTTTCCTACGTACTTCGTATAGCTATTACGCGTCTAGCCGGAGTGTGAACGACCGGCTATAGCTATACGCGTATACGCGTCACGCTTTGTGGGCGAGAGAGAGAGAGAGAGAACTGGAGAGAGAGAGAGAGAGAGAGAGAGAGAGAGAGAGAGAGAGAGAGAAAGACAGAGAGACAGAGGAGACGCATAGAGTTAGAGAGAGGGGAGTGAGAGAGGTTGAGACACATAGAGGGAGAGAGACAGGGAGAGAGGGGGAGACGCATAGAGATAGGGAGAGAGGGGGAGACGCATAGAGATAGGGAGAGAGAGAGGGAGAAATCGGGAGTAAATCTATCGTTTCTTTTCGCCCTATGCGCCAGCTATAACGCGACGTACGTACATTCCAAAACTACGTGTGAACGCTGTTTAACTCAAGGTCACGCTTATACGCGTATCTTACGGAGTCCGTAAGATACGCGTTCGAAACTGCGTTTTACGGTACGTGTGAACGCGCTATTAGTACACGCGCGTGTGTATGTCCACGCTTACGTCTAAGACGTATGCGTGTATGTGCGCGCATGAGTGTATGTACACCGCGTGTGTATGTGGCACGCTTAAGTCTAGACGTATGCGTGTATGCGCCGCTCATGAGTGTATGTACTCGCGCGTCGTGTATGTGCACGCTGTACGTCTAGACGTATGGCGTTGTATGTGCGCGCAGTGAGTGTATGTAGCACGCGCGCGTGTGTTGTGCACGCTTACGTCTAGACGTAATGCGTGTACTGTGCCGAGCTTATGAGTATACTATGTATCACGCGCGGTGTGTATTGTGCACGCTATACGGTCTAGACTATGCGTGTATGTTGCGCTCATGAGTGTAATGTCACACGCGCAGTGTGTTATGTGGCAAAACCGCTTACGTCTAGACGTATGCGGCGTGTATGTTGGCGCTCATGAAGTGTAATGTAGCACGCGCGTGTGTATGTGCACCGCTTACGTCTAGAACGTATGCGGTGTATGTGCGCTCATGAGTGTATGTAAACGCGTCTGCTGTATGTGCATCGCTTACGTCTAGACGTTATGGTGTATGTGCGCTCATAATGAGTGTATGTACCGCGCGTGTGTCATGTGCACGCTTACGTCTCTAAGACGTATGCGTGTAGTTGCGCGCATGCACGACGCGCGAGATGAACGTCGTGCGCGCGTTTAGTTTAGAATTGTTAAATATCCTACTCTCAGCGATTCACGTCGCTGTTCAATTCGTTGATCATTTTTGCGATAGAATTGGCTATGATTTAGGCTAGGACCAGCGCCAATTAACTTCCAATCTCAATTTTTAGCAGATAGCGGCTTGATGAAATGAACATTTGTCCTATACATTTTATCGCTTTTTACATATATCTTTTTACATATATTTATCGCACTATACTTAAATGTTTTCTTATCGAACGTTGTATTTTCAAGCTTGCTTTGCACTGAATAATATTTTCTTCGCATTGTCTTATGCATGTTCATTAATAAATATCACTACTAGTCTCTGCGGACAACGCAAATACTAAATAGTGCTGAAGTACTATGATAAATCCGAGCGTTGTGCTTAGCAGCATAAAAGCCATTAAATTAAAAATAACCCATCATTGGATTTGTCGAATTACATGTAATTAATGTCGTTTTTTTGCAAAATTATTAATATTTTTTGTCCTGTCTTCATGCAGTCAAAGAGCTTAATAACGATCATTACTAATGTCATTATAAGCTCTGATGCCAGATGCATGGATTGTTATTATATATATATTTTTCATAAAATCGTTCTCCGACGCGTTACCTGATATTCCAGATGAGGGAATGTACCTCCTCTGAGGTGGATTGGTGATGTGTTTGGTTATGGGTGAGTGGTTTAGCCCCCCGCCCCTCAGATACAGGCTCTTTACTTTTATACTTTATTTTCATTTTTTTTTAAGTTCTCCTAAGTTGCGTTGGCGCTTACGCGGGTCCTTCTACTTGAACAGCTCTCCGTTAGATTCCCGGATCGTTAAATCAGTTGGGCTCTTGAAATAAGAATTAACCATGTAAATGGAATATACTGAGAGCGCGATGGGACTGGTCTGCAGAAACATGGCTAAATTCATGCACATGTGGCGTGTGGTTAAGATCCAACTTTTTGATGAGACAGATGGCCGACGTGTTAGCAGGGCAGGTCTGCATTTTGTTTAAAATTTATTTACGGCGACTAAAACACGCCACTTTCCTGAGTGAAAAGCGGCATTCATTCCTTTCATCAGATTAGGTATAAGAGCGAATTTTCGTGATAATATAACAAATTCGTATGCTGCAAATTTTACGTTACCCGAATTATCGTAACGCGAGCATTACTGTAGGTTCGTGCATAAATAAGTTCGTAGTCTGCCATGTTTATATTTCTTTGGCATTTACTTCCAGCAGCAGCATCCTTTTTTTTTTCGCTCAGGCGCTCGCAGTCCGATCGTCGTCATTGTCAATCATCGATTTTCCTAGCATTTCAATTATAAGACATCCTGTCTCTCGATGTCCAGCGTCGTACTCCGTCAGGCATTACGATCTCTCTCATCTATACTCCTGCCGGCACGAATAGCGAACGATATACGAACATATTATAAATGATACGATCTTCGGATGTTTTTTTTCCGTCGGCGACGCATCGCCGACTCCCACCTTATTGTCGTCGCTCGCTCGGCGGTGACTACGCTGCGTGTAGTCGAGCGTGCGTCCGCCTTGTCGGTCTCCCACATCACCCGTAATGACTGTGCAGGCGAAATACTCGATCTGACGACGTTCTCCTCGTATAGGTTATGGACATTAGAATCGTCGGTGATGCAATATGCAAGAATCCTTATCGTTGTGCCCCCCATCGCCCTCACGGAGTGGCTGACCTGTACGGCTACTCACATGCGGCCAGATACTGAACGAAGGTCGTCACGCATTTGAATGCGGCGTCGACAGTAGCCCCGAAAGTGTAGGCTCACTTATCGGCGTGCGGCGCTCAATGCGTTCATACAGCCTATGCCAGTTGTACACGACCGGTCCGATACTTCTAGCCTGTCAGCAGATAGGCAATTTGGCGAGCCGACATATCTCCTATTCAGGTTTCCGCCTAATGCGATATAGCTTATCGATTCCATACTGACTGTTTACGGCGAAAGCCCGGTGACTGCTTCGTGTTCCAAAATTGCGTCGCGCGTACGTTCTCAGTAAACACTTCGTTGCGCGCGAAACTGGTAACTTATCGTCAATTGCAAGCGAGTTATGTATTCTGCTACTGCATTTTTACCGGCTGAATCAAACGGTTTTTGTTTTGTTGGCCCGCGCTTCTGTTTATTTGCGTACGATTACCCCATAGTGTCGCTTGCTCTCATAACAACACAATCTGCATAGCAATGGCCACCTCGCTTATAACAAATATTAATTGTGAGTCAGCGTTCTGTTTGCTTGTGCATATGTTTCTGCGATAACATGCAACGTGATTCGCAATAGTCTCCACCGAGCTTTGCTAATAGTCGTAAACCGTATCGATAAAAGGTAGAGAGCGCATAGTTATTATTCAGCGGCGGCATGGTCTCTAGTCTTCGATGGTGTGTACTTCCGCTTTTCAAATATTGTAATAGCCGCCAGTTTCTCCTTGAGCAGTACTGTCGCTCGCCACAGTCGCTCGTCATTAACGATAAACTGTAACCATGCAATTATTACCACTAATACCCATGTAGCTTTAAATACATAATATAGTATATATATATATATATATATATTATATACTATATATATATCAGTAGTATATATAACATATATACTAGTATATAGGTATATATGATATGATACTTATTAATATACCACATATGTATATTATAATCGTAATAGTTTCTTGCCAAAGTTTTCTCGCCCGTGTGTTGAAACGTCAAACTTACTTCATCATAAGTGTCATAGCGGATAGCCATCTACATAGACTAGCCATATGCCTAATCTTATTGTTGATTCGTATTTTCGATAGAGCCCCCCCCTTAAAAAAAGGGTGGGGGGGGTGGACATAGAAGTTTGAACACGTACAGCACTTGGCTAATATCGGTAATTCTAAATTTGTGAAAAGTAAATTCAATTGTGTTGCGTAAGCGCTCATTTCACTACTACGACATAGACGTTATAGAACATCTCAACTTTGCACATTACGCGATGGCTTTTTCCGCGTGCAACCAAACGCTATTTAGGGCCGCTATTAGCAACGGGGCGGACCAGCGCCTCGAATCCCTATGCTGAACCCCAGCTATCAATATTTCTTGAATAAAAACAGTAAACAATACTATTTTACCATATTACACTTTATTACTTGCCTTGAGGTATTTTAATTTAAAAACTTGTGTTTTTTAAATAACGTTTGAAGCATAGATCACATCCAGTCTATCAAGAGACACAATTCGATATAAAAGGGGCGTGGCCTTAATTGGTGCATGTAGGTCTTGTGAGATCTCGCGCTAAAACTTTGGGCCATGCCATACTACCGCTACGCACGTGGCTTTTGTACTCCGCTTACAACAGCCAAAAATTGAGTTGCTATAGATGTTACCGGCCTGCTATTTTCAGATAGGCCAAGGTCAACACGGCACTGGCCAAAAATGTAGCAATAACTATTATATTAGACTAAAAACTATAACTTATACAGCTATTATTACCCTTAAGGCTCACATGCGCATCCAAACGCTTAATTACCTCCAGGTACTAGACTAGCAAAATACTTCCGTGCCTGCCTAATCACACTACCTTATGACAAAATAAACTCTAGTTCCTCGCCCATTTTACTGCAGCGTGTGTCTTATACAAAGCTATTTTGAAATACCTCGCAATGTTGTTGAAGTTAACTATATGACTCGTAATTAGCTGAGAGTGATCGAAATTCTTCCTAAACAATAGGTTTATATACAGCAAAACGCAGCAAAACCGCTTTTTTGCGCGGTTGTGTTCTTTATGCGGCGGATTTGTTATGGGTACGCTGTAGCTAAATGCAGCTGTACATGCACAGTGCTGTGAACTACAATATAGTCCGCAAGGTTATGCTGGCTTTGCTTTATCCCGAGGCTTGTTGGCAGTGCCGACGTAGCTGGAGTAGATCTATCCGCTGAAACGAACAGAAAAAGGAATTTAAAGGATCGTTTGACAGATGTTGGAACTCTCAGACGTTGCCTCATATGTGGCTCGCTGTCTTTACCTATTGATTTCTACAAACTGTCTCCCCTCGCAGTCACACAACTCTCTGTAAGCTGCTTGGCTCTGTCAGCCATTCAGTGAAGTCTTTTTTATGAGGCTTAGTTTTTATGAGTGATCTTTCCACCAACGCCGGAGAATGGAATATAATGTCTTTTTAGCTTAGGCCATTTTATTGTTATAGCATGAGCGATGCTTTGGCTGCCCATGGGCGTGTATCCCTGCTTGATGGCAATATGGAATCATTGGCCTATACAATATTTTATGCAACTAATGCATGCAGGTGGGGCGTGTGGCACCCCGAGGTGTGTTTCCAATCCTGCGACAGATGTCGCCGAAACTGCTTCCTAAACCTTCAAGTTCATGGCGGGTCGTGATAAACTGACCTCGGTAATTTCGCTGTCGGCCTGGCAGTTCGTATCTTCTATCTTCCACGAAGGACCACGGAAATTGGTCGTAGACAGAGTGAACACAAAGCATATAGCGTTTCGGGGGCACGAAGCACGAGCCGGACTCTAACAGTCTTTTAAATGCGTACAAACGTTTATATGCGTAGCAAACCCATTCAAATAACGGCCCCCCCCCCCCCTGCTCAGCGACAACCTTAGGACAATTGTTACTTTGACAGCGGCAATCTAGGCAGAGCATTATCTCAGATTTACTCGATGGCAGACCACGTAATATAGTTTTTTTGTTTCTCCATGATACAAATAGACATACACCGCACGCCGCACACGCTTGTACGCACGGCCGAAGCACGGCACGCACAACACACTAATGCGGCATGCGCGCGCACACAACGGCACATGCACACGCACATGCACGTACACGCACACGCACACGCACACGCACATGCAAGGCACACGCCAACCGCCGCAACACACACACACTACATACATGCGCGCGCGAACACACACACACACGCCACACACACACACCCACACACACGCACGCACACATGCCACGGCACGGCCCCCCCACCCCTACCACACACACACGCACGCACGCACGCAGCCTGCCCCCCCACCACACACACACACACACACACACACACACACGACACACACACACGCACAATGCACACACATAACAAATGAGTCTGTTAGTTTATACATCTGTTATAATCACGGGTAGTGTTAAGCGAGCTCGGCGG
>NW_014577343.1:182260-184760 GCF_000485595.1 Priapulus caudatus
AGTTTATGATGGAGGCCCAAGGTCACATATATAGTATTGAATATGACGGTGGCCTAATGCCATCTATATAGTATTGTAGTATAGTGTATGCTGGCATTGAATATATATACCATAATAGCCAGTCAAGCACACCCACATCAATGTCAACAAAAACATACTGATAAAACATATATAGTATTGAATATCGTATTGAATATCGTATTAAACGTATAATGAATATCTAGCTGACATATTGAATTGAAATAAGTTTCCGTAATAGGCTACCAAAATAAAACAAAATAGAATTAAAATTGTCTGCTCCGTACATAAAACACATTACGCTGTCGCTTTGCCTGCAGGTGTTATGGACTGTGGACGGGCGACCACTGTGAAAAGGACGGTACAGTGATCCTCATCGCCACCATCGTGCCCCTCGGTCTGCTACTATTACTGCTCTGCTGCTGCGCTGGACTATGCTGGGCACTGGCTAGGTATACTTGATCTTGATTAGACATGTGAAGTTTCCACTGTACATTAGCGCATGTGTGAGATTGGTATTTAATTTCGAGTTGCTACTGTTAGAGACGGCATTCATCAGAAGATGATAATTATGATTATAGTTAATTCTCGCGTATGTATATAGTGTAAATGGCTAAGCGCCTACGTCTATATCGTTTGTGCGTTCGTTGGCTTCAGACGAAAGAAGAGGAAGGGACTTTGGTGGGCCGGTTACACTAGCAAACCGGAGAGTAGCATAGCAGAGGCGAAATCTCCATCGCTACTCATCCCACGAGCTCAGGCCGGTGCTGGTGGCGGAGTAAGTACCCAAGCACATCCTGCAAGCAAAAATCACACAGTCTTTAAAAAGCAAAAGCACAAAGCATCACGCGGTATTAATATCATCTAGAATTCGTTCTCACATAAGCTAGTTTTGTAGACCTTACATCTCGAGCCCTATCCCCTTTCTTTATCTGTTTATAATCTCATAGATGCGTTAGATTATGAACATCTAATCCTTGGCTTTTGATGCAATCATTCTGTACAGTTAGACCATCATGTATCTGTGTAGCTTGAGAGACCAGAAGATTTTGTATGATTCGTTGGATCGTACACGAATTAAAAAACGGGTGATTTTTTTCTCGCGAACGCAGGCTCGTCCGAGCAGTCTCATTAGCGGATCCAGCATGATGCAAGAGCAGCAGGCCAGTGCGAGTGCCTACCACGACATGCTCGCGGGCGGGGCGACGGGCTCCGGATTCAGCGGCTCGCCAGGTGGCGCCGGCAGCGACGCGTCGAGCAACGTTCAGCTGTTTATCCCGCATGCGCAACTCCGGGTACGAGCTAGAGTGAAATCGCCGCTATGTGTGCGCGTGTCCGGAGATGGCCTCCCACATATACCTGTGAATACAGCAACTTACATTGCTGGAATTGCAATCGTCCAACATGGGGGATTATCCATTACTATACACCACGCTTGTATTCGAGTCCTTCAATTTAGTTTCACCAAATTACCGTGGAATATATCGTACAAACAAAAAGTATTCATATTTAGCCACATATATCCGGCTACATAATAGAGAGCTAGCGTCTCTTTCTATCATACGAAATTTTCACCGCGGTCTTTGTGTCCATGCAGTCTGGATCAGGCATGGAATCGGGAGGAGGCGGTAGTCCTGAGAGCGGAGGAGCTGGACCTTACGCAAGCGCCGCAGTGTATGGAGCAGGAGCTAGCGGCTACGGAGGAGGAGCCGGTGGCGGTGGATACGACAGGAGAGATACCAACATGGTGGAGACATCGCAGTGAGTATTCACGCTAAGCGTGTGTGAACGCGAGAGTTTAAATAACTATGAATAACTATAAATTATAACTAATAACTAAAAGTAACTATGGATAACTATTAAATAACTATGAAACACAACTTTGTACGATAGTATCTGCGATAATAGAACCGCACGAGGCATCACGCGGCGTGCACAAACACTATTGAATCGTACTCATATCATTGCATTATGATATATGATATATATTATATATACACACATATGTATATATAATCGTAATAGTTTCTTGCCAAGTTTTCTCGCCACGTGTGTTAAACGTCAAAACTTTACTTCATCATAAGTGTATACGGATACCATCTACATAGATACCATATCCTATCTTATTGTTGATTCGTATTCCCGATAGACTTAAGTGTGACATAGAAGTTTGAACACGTACACACTTGGCAATATCGGTAATTCAAAATTTGATGAAAATAAATTCAATTGTGATTGCGTAAGACGCTCATTTCACTACTAAGACAATAGACGTTATAACATCTAACTTTGCACAATACGCGATGGCTTTTCCGCGTGCAACCAACCTATTTAGGGCCGTATAGCCAACGGGGCGGACCAGCCCTCGAATCCTATGCGAACCCAGCTATCAATATTTTTGAATAAAAACAGTAAACAATAATATTTTACCATATTAATTTATTACTTGCCTTGAGGTATTTATTAAAAACTTGTGTTTTTG
>NW_014577343.1:187461-210109 GCF_000485595.1 Priapulus caudatus
TCCATCTTTCTTTTCCTCCTCTCTCTCTTCTTCCTCGTTTCTTTCCTTCTGTTCTCTGTTTTCCCTTTCTTTTTCTCTTTTCACCCCTCCTTCTCTCTTTCCCTTCTCTTCTCTCATCTTCCTTTCTCTTTTCGTTCTTCCTTTTTTTTCCTTCTTCTTTTTTCCTTTTTTCCTCTTCTTTCCTGTCTCCTTTTCTTTTTGTTTCTTTTCTTTTTTCTTCTATTCTATTCTCTTTTTCCTCTTTTTTCTTAATGACTCGATTTCATCATCATTTCTTATATCATTTTTTCAACATTCTTCTCCTCTTCTTCTTCTTATCCACTTAATGTTCTATGTGGTTATCCCTTTCTTTATCCCTTTTTTCCTCTCCTCTGCGTCTTTCTCGTCCCCTTTTCCTTCCCCCTTTTCCTTCTTCTTCTCTCTCCCTGAATTGATAAGAACAGTAATCGAAGGTTTAGAATGAAATAAGACACGGGCACGCAGCACACGTTTCTGCAACGCGTCAAAAAGAACAGCGAGTTCTCTTCTCATACAATGCTGATATTGTGATAGAATATAACACTTCAGAGGGGTTGTACGCGATACGGGCTCGCGGCCGATCACCACACCCACCCATCTCCTTACCATCCCCACCACCCCACCGTGGCCAGAGTCAATCGTATATTTATGGCAAAGTGTCAGATAGCAGTGTTGATATTACCTGTTAGCGAGCTCGGGTAATTTTTTCACGAAAAAGATATGACTGCGCAAAAAATCTCACGGGTCTGAGTTGACGCGTCATAAACTTACTCTACTTTGTAGCCAATCTCTTAAAGAGTAACGAAAATAACCGTATAACGCGCGCGCGTTATGTGTTTATGGTGAGTTTATATGTGATTGGCCTATACACAGAAATTTGCTAAGTTATACACACACACGTTGCCACATTTATCTTGATATGCATTTTTTTTTTCGTTTTGACCTTTTCTACGTTATCTAATTTGTGTTGTTCTTCGTCAAAACATTGCTATTTCTAGACACACAAGCTGAAACAATGTTTTCAATTGCTATCACATCTTTTAAGGTTTAAATTTGGAGAGAAAATAGCATCGCGTATCTGCACTTTCCCACATGTGATTGCCATTTTCTATTTACGTCGCAATTTATCATTAAAACCCACAAACACCATCAACTGTACAGAACTTTATTTATTGGGGAAATGTAATATGAATTGTGCAGTGGAACCTGAGAATGTATGTTAATAGGTTCCTAGCAAAATCCCACTATTCTGTGCATTACATATTCATGTGCCATATATGATTTTGCATCGGGCATATATTTTTATCAGAAGTCTATATTATAATATATCCTACACTCCAGATTTTATGACCCAGGGCGTATTCATTAAGCATAGCCTCAGGTGCTTCTCAAGGCTCCGCGGGCATGCTATTTTAAATTAGCGTGTCTTTCTCTCACGGATCCGTTTACACGTGCGTACCTGACCGACTATGCGAGCGTCGAGTCTAAGACTGTCGTCGCGCTTCATACCTGGCAGCCTGCTCGGATGCGGTTCGATTAGTGAGTACTGCGCCTGGCGGAGTCACGCTGCAACTCTTTCTCGTTGAATTCTCACTGCGGTAAGTTCATCCGATCTTGTCCGCATAAATACAGCACGATGGTAGGATTATATCGTCTATTCGTGCAGTGGTATGTAATAATATACAGCAGCGTGTTTTATTGTGCGAAAGATTACTCGTTGATTTATAGGAGCTAGGTGAAGCGTTGATAGGAATCTCGATTATCGGCGAAAACGCTCTGCGTTCTGCGGTACGTCTGCGGCACGGACTGCGTTGTTCAATGCCGCACTCGTTGCTCCGCAGAGTACATTGCTCCTTTCTATGGCACCTGATTTCACGTTAGCCAACCTCGTCGTCATCGAGCGCAGGTGCGAGAATTACCAACAACTTTATGTCACCGCGACAGTGACCCAACACAGGTGCGAATCGAATAGCGTTCCTGACTACAGTAACTATGGTACCTTGTGATTGCTCATGCTGGACGCCTCGACTGCGTGACGTTAATATACACCGCGCCAAAACTGGTGCGAATAATCACGTTGGCGCGAAGTTTGATGTTTCATTACATATTGGGACAGTGGGAAAATCACCGGTTAAGTCTTGAGCTTCCACAGCCAGAAAGCTACAATTTTGTGGAAATCGTGAACAAATTTATAAGTATCACATTAGAATGTTGACGCATTTATTGTGCGCTCATAGCTCTAGTACTGCTGATAGGTCTTAGGTTCCCTGGGTTACTGCCGAACTATGCTTAGTACTATAGCCGCGCCGCGGATACCTGCGGAGCTAGCCGCGGTCTAAATAGATAGGCTATGCCGGAACGTACCTGGGTCACGGATTCGGTATACCGGAAACGTACCCTGGTAAGCTATCTGATATGTTTTAGGGTTAGGGTTAGGGGAGTAGGGTAGGCGACTCTCGACTCGTTAGTGGAGTAGCGAGTACGGTCGCCTATTAGATAGTACAGGGGTCCGGACCGTCCCAGCGGTACGGTTCGGGTACCAGGGAGACATAGACCTGCAGCTCTAGTACTATAACTTGTTGCCCAATTTGGCCTGGCAGTACTTAATCCCTCCACAAGTTACCTCTGGCGGTGACGGATGGGTAGGCGTGCATGCGTGTAACGCTTTTGCTAGGATTAGTTAGTCAGTCCTTGTCTGTTCGTGCAGGTCGCGTCACGGTGTGTTCCGTTGATCATGTGTCGGGATGCCGGTCGGGTCGATGAGGTTTTATAGGAGATTGACACGTTAGGCAGACTTGGTTTAGGTAGGACAGATAATTGCTTACTGGGACGGCGGCCAACGTTGTTAGATGTTAATATGGGCGGCGTTGACTTGTGATATTTAGAACATGATGATAAATCTGAAACGGTATACGTAAGAATGAAGCAATTATGTTAAAATAAAGCTCAATTAGGATTTGTCGAAATTCTAATTATGTAGCGGCACTTTATACACAAAGTACACAAGATCCTATCAGATTTTTACGGTGCTATCAGAAGATTGTTGTCAGGCGTTGCTGAGATGGCGCGTACGTTCACTCGCAAGACTTCGGCGCTTCATATTATTTAGCATTATATATATACGTATATGCAATTTATATATACGGCATATGTATATATATATATTATATATATATATATATATTATATATTATACTATTATTCATTATTCATGCAGCGTGGGGCTGGTGAGTTGCAGCGAGAACAATGTTTTCTCGCGCATAAACAATGTATCAATTTATAGTAGACAGACTCTTTGTATTGGGCGTGCTCAAGCTGGTTTCGCATGATAATAGTTTTCGTAGTCCATATTCTGTTATCTACAATCAGGGTGAATAGAAATCAGTTATGTTTTTTCTTCCTCCTGATACAATGTGGAAACGCGTTCGCTTTTATAGGCTTACAGCGTGCAGCACGCTATTTATGGCATTGCTGGCGACGGGGGCTCGTCGGGAAACTGGAACATTGTTGCACATAGAGATCGTGGTACTTTAGTAGGGGGCGAATGCTCACGATACTATGGACGAAAAGACCAATATGTAAATTCATTCTAAAGTAGATGTGAGAACTATATAACAAAATCATTACCGTTATTATCGTATATTTATAGTATTACCTATTTTTCAGCACTATCAGTCTCTGTCGTGAATCCCCGAGTATCTGCAAAAGACATAGTTGGATAGGAAGTTATGTATTTAAGTTATGGAGAACTGATCACTAGTTTTAACAAGGTAAATCTCTTCCCATATTTCTGTTAATACATACAAGACGCTTATTAATCCCTCCCGATGCTCCTAAGCGTGAGTATGAATAAAATTAGGCGTGCATCTAAAGTATTTGCTATGACAGTGTTCTTATGGGCGAGCCTCTGGATGGGAGCGTTGCACACATAGTTTTTAATGAGAAATTAAAACAATCTTATAGAGGTAAATAATCGAAAAAAGGAATAATAAGGGAACAAACTATTTTTAGCCTCGCATTATCAGCGTTATTATTTCTTAAAGCGCTAGAAAAGTAAGCGCTTCGTCATTACTCAGTAATGTCACAAATTGACAGTTGCTCCCGTGCGATTTGCTCAAGCTACGGTCTATGTGCGTGAAGTTATATGTGTCTGTGAGCTTGTTGCGTTGGAGGACTAGAAGCGAATCGTGCGTGCGTCGTGCGTGCGGTCGTTGTGCATAATCTGCGTTCATGTAGAGTGATGGTATAGGGACGAGACGTATTGCGGTGGTGACCGAATATGTAAATCTTCATTTCAAGGATTTCAATTAATGTCCTTCAAATCAAGCAAAATTTATGATTGGCCAGACTATACAACGCGTTCACACGTACGGACTACGCATAGCAGAGCATGATATATCGAGGAGGAATAAGATAGATCTAATATATCATATCTATTATTATTCACTCCTGATTTATAGAGCTATAATACAGATTATTAGATGTATGTTTAGCTCGTGATAATGGCATACCTGTATAGTAATACTGGCCGTCTATGTAAGTATGCTTTGCAGGAAAAAACGTTAATCCGTTTCGCCATTGCTACCTGGTAATAATTGAGATGGCGTTCTTGGCGACAAATTTCAGTCAATCGGTATGTCGCGAACGCGTACCTAATAGCGCGTTCACAACGTACCGTAAAACGCAGTTGTTTCGAGCGGTATCTTACGGACTCCGTCGATACGCGTATAGGCGTGACCTTGAGGTTAAACAGCGTTCACACGTAGTTTGGATGTACGTAACGTGCGTTTATAGCGGCGCATAGGGTGAAAGAAATCAACAAATTCGGTATAGGTTCGTGGCTTTTGGCTATACTCTCTTCTCTTTCTGGTCCGCATCTCTGTGTTGCGCGCGCTCCTTCTTCTCTCTCTCTCCTCTCTCTCTCTCCTCTCTCTCTCTCTCTCTCTCTCTCGCTCTCTCTCTTCTCTCTCCCTATTCTATGCGTCCCTCACCTCTCTGTCCTGTCTCTCTCCCTCTATGTGTCTCAACTCTCTCACTCCCCTCTCTCTGAACTCATATGCGTATCCTCTGTCTCTCTGTCTTTTCTTTCTGCACTGCTCTCTCTCTCACTTCTCTTCTCTGCTCTCTCTCTCTCTCTTTCTCTCTCTCTCTCTCGCCCACAAAGCGTGACGCGTATACGCGTATAGCTATAGCCGGTCGTTCACAAGTCCGCTATACGCGTATAGCTATACGAAGTACGTAGGAAACGCACTCATTTTGTCAGAATAGTGATACGCGTTTCGAACTGAGTATAGCTATACGTGGTCGTTCAGACGAGGGAAATTTATCGCGAGTACGTACGAAACTCTGTTTCGTATGCGTACGAACCGTGGATTTTGCTACGTGTGAACGCGCTATACGTATAATCATGCGTGTATGCGCGCTCATGAGTATACTACGCGTATCAATATTCTGACAAATGAGTGCTTTTCCTACGGCTTCGCTTATAGCTATACGCGTATAGCGGACGTGTGAACGACCGGCTATAGCTATACGCGTTACGCGTCACGCTTTGTCGGTGCGAGAGAGAGGGAGAGAAGCTGGGAGAGAGAGAGAGAGGAGAGAGAGGGAGAGAGAGAGAGAGAGAGGAGAGAAGAAAGACAGAGAGACAGAGGAGACGCATAGAGGGTTTAGAGAGAGGGAGGAGAGGTTGGAACATTATGAGGAGAGAGAGAGGCAGGGAGAGAGGGGAGCATAGAGATAGGAGAGAGGGAGACGCAGAGAGATAGGGAGATGAGAGAGGGGAAATCGGGAGTAAATCTATCGTTTCTTTTCGCTATGCGCCAGCCTATACGCGACGTAGTACATTCCAAACTAGTGTGAACGTGGTAACTCACGTCCGGCTATACGCGTATCTTACGGAGAGTCCGGAGATACGGTCGAAACTGCGTTTTACCGGTAACGTCGGTGAACGCGCTATTAGTACACGCGCGTGTGTATGTCCACGCTTTACGTCTAGACGTATGCGTGTATGTGCGCGCATGAGTGTATGTACACGCGCGGGTGTATGTCCACGCTTACGTCTAGACGTATGCGTGTATGTGCGCGCATGAGTGTATGTACACGCGCGTGTGTATGTGCACGCTTACGTCTAGACGTATGCGTGTATGTGCGCTTATGAGTATACTATGTATACGCGCGTGTGTATGTGCACGCTTACGTCTAGACGTATGCGTGTATGTGCGCTCATGAGTGTATGTACACGCGCGTGTGTATGTGCACGCTTACGTCTAGACGTATGCGTGTATGTGCGCTCATGAGTGTATGTACACGCGCGTGTGTATGTGCACGCTTACGTCTAGACGTATGCGTGTATGTGCGCGCATGCACACGCGCGAGATGAACGTGCGCGCGTTTAGTTAGAATTGTTAAATATCCTATCTCAGCGATTCACGTCGCTGTTCAATTCGTTGATCATTTTTGCGATAGAATTGCTATAATTTAGGTAGGACAGCGCAATTTACTTCCAATCTCAATTTTTAGCAGATAGCGCTGATGAAATGACATTGTCCATATACATTTATCGCTTTTACATATATCTTTTTACATATATTTATCGACTATACATTAAATGTCTTTCTATCGAACGTGTATTTTTCAAGCTTGCTTTGCACTGAATAATATTTTTCGCATTGTATTATGCATGTTCATAATAAATATCACTACTAGTTCTCGGACAACCAAATACTAAATATGCTGAAGTACTAATGATAAATCCGAGCGTTGTGTACAAATAAAAGCAATTAAATTAAAAATAACCCTCAATTAGGATTTGTCGAAATTACATGTAATTAATGTGTTTTTTTGCAAAATCTTATTAATATTTGTTTTTTCCTGTCTTCATGCAGTCAAAGAGCTTATAACGATCATTATAATGATCATTATAAGCTCTGATGCAGTGCATGGATTGTTATATATATATATTTTTCATAAATCGTTCTCCGACGCGTTACTGATATTCCCAGATGAGGGATGTACCTCCTCTGAGGGTGGATTGGTGATGGTGTTGGTTAGGGTGAGTGGTTTAGCCCCCTGCCCCTCATGATACCAGGCTCTTTACTTTTTACTTTATTTTCATTTTTTTTAAGTCATCTAAAGTTGGTTGGCGCTTACGGCGGGTCTTCTACTTGAACAGCTCTCCGTAGCATCCCGAGATCGTAATCAGTTGCTCTTGAAATAAGAATTAACATGTAAATGGAATATACTAGAGACGCGATGGACTGCTTGCAGAAACATGCAAATTTCATCAACATGTGCGTGTGTAGATCCAACTTTTTGATGAGACAGATGCCGACGTGTTAGCAGCAGGCTGCATATTTGTTAAAATTTATTTACGGCGACTAAACACGCCACTTTCTGAGTAGAAAAGCGCATTCATTCTTTCATCAGATTAGGTATAAGAGCGAATTTTCGTGATAATATACAAATTACGTATATGCAAATTTACGTAACCCGAATTATCGTAACGCGAGGCATTACTGTAGGTTCGTGCATAAATAAGTTCGTAGTCTGCATGTTTATATTTCTTGCATTTACTTCCGCAGCAGCATCCTTTTCCTCAGGCGCTCGCAGTCCCGATCGTCGTCATTGTCATCATCATTTTCCTCAGCATTCCAATTATAGACATCCTGTCTCTCGGATGTCCAGCGTCGTACTCGTCAGCATTACGAATCTCTTCTCATCTAAATCCTCCGCACGAATACGACGATATACGAAAATATTATAAATGATACGATCTTTGGATGTTTTTTTTCCGTCGGCGACCATGCCGACGCATTATTGTCGTCGTCGTCGGCGGTAATACGTGCGTGTAGTCGACGGTCGGTCGTTGTGTCTCCCACATACGTAATGACTGTGCAGCGAAATACTCGATCTGACGACGTTCTCCTCGTATAGGTTATACATTAGATATCGTCGGTGATCAATATCAAGAATTCCTATCGTTGTCCCCCTCCCCTCACGGAGTGCTGACTGTAGCTACTACATGCGGCAGATATGACGAAGGTCGTCACCATTTGAATGCGGCGGTCGAAAGTACACGGGAAAAGTGTACTCACTTATCGGCGTGCGCGCTCAATGCCGTTCATAACAGCCTATCCAGTTGTACACGAGCCGGTCCATAACCTTCTAGCCTGTCAGCAGATAGCAATTTGGCGAGCCACATATCTCCTATTAGGTTTCCGCCTAATCGATATAGCTATCGATTCCCATACTGACTGTTTACCGAAACCCGTGGACTGCTTCGTGTCCAAAAATGCCCGTCTCGCGTACGTTCTCAAGTAAAACTTCGTTGCCGCGACTGGTACTTATGTCAATGCAGCGAGTTATGTATTCTCACTCATTTTACCGCTGAATCAACGTTTTTTTTGTTGGCCCGCGCTGTGTTATTTGCGTACGATTACACTAGCTGCTGTTGTTATACACACATCTGCAAGCAATGGCCACCTGCATTATACAAATATTAATTGTGAGTCACGTTCTGTTTCTTGTGAATCATGTTTCTGCGAATACATGCAACGTGATTCGAATAGTCTCCACACGAGGCTTTCTAATAGTCGTAACCGTATTCGGATAAAAGGTAGAGACCATATTATTATTCAGCGCGGCATGGTCTCTATCTCGATGGTGTGTACTTCCGCTTTCAATATTGTATACCGCAGTTTCTCCTGAGATACTGTCCTCCCACAGTCCTGTCATTACAATAAACTGTAACCATGCAACTTATTACCATAATACTCATGTACTTTAATACATAATATATATATATATATATATATATATATATATATAGTAGTTTGGTTTTACTCTTGTAGTTTGTGGGTATAAAAGTGGACAGGGGGCTTGGGTGTGCCCCGGGGGTATGCACAACGTAGTTTGGTTTTACTGTTGTAGTTTGTGGGTATAAAAGTGGACAGGGGGCTTGGGTATGTACTACGTAAATCAGTTACACTGTGTTAGTTTGTGAATATGATAGTAAACTGGACTTGTGTAGGGCAAGGCTAAAATATCTCAAACAGTTGATGCCATTCTAGCAAGAAATGACTAGAATCGAATTATTCGATTTATTTATAAGACCCAACAACATTATTCCCCGATTCCCCTCTGTATGCAACTTCCCTCCGTTTATAGCAACTTTCCCTTCATTATCCGGAAGAGAGCCTAGATAGGTGCGCACTGCAGTCATGCACAGTATAGCCCATGCGGCTGGCAGTTGCTAGACTATAGTCAGTTGTTCTGAACGCCATTAATTCTCGCACAGATCATTGAGACGACAAACTACCAGCAGCGCTCGTCCCGCACCAACATGGCAGCCGGTGCACCCGACACACGCTCTACGCGCTACAACTTCATGGGCATGATGATACCGACGAAAAAAGGAAAGAACTCCGTGGTGCGTACACGATTATTGCAACGGCTTAGTGACCTACTTAGCAACGAGAACACAAACAACGAAAACGAAGTGGAGAATCACTATTGTTAACACACATACACATCGATTTGAGCTGTGTATTTTGCCGAGGCAGCGTACGTAGAGGCCCACCACGATGCATTCAATATTATTTATTGAATTTCTTTTAATATTTATTTATTATATAATTAACCCACCGTACGTTTGGTAACTCAAAGTTATTAGAGCTGTTCGTAGTGCGTTAATAGTCACCCTGGCATCATGTCACTTGTTATACCGTCCATACTGTTAGTCTATATCCATTTATCTCGCATTTTGTTCTGCTGCTTGGAAGATATCAATGTTGTTCAATTGTTTATGCGCAGAGTTCGGCCGAGGAGCAGCTTATAGGCAGCAGCTCTAGTGGCTCTCCCTCGTTATCTCCCTATGGCACGCAGAGGCCACAAGGACAGCGCGATGCAAACGTGGTGAGCTGATAAACATTGATGTTCATACGGAATGAATATTCTCTAGCCCAGGATCTCTCACCTATGCTTTCTCTCTGGCACTCTCACCTGTTACACACTAACTTCTATTTCTTTAATTCTCACATATGTCGTCATTGATAAATTGTATTCTATGCTATCACTACTTCAACGCATTTTTGTCTAGTTATGATCCTGTTTTATGTCTCAGTATAGCTGTATATGTACAGTGACTTATATTCTTCCCTAGTTTATTACATGTACACGTGTTTCATTCATGCAACATCTCATCCGATATTTCAATGGATGGCATCATGTTGTTGTAATTGCTGTAAAAAGTGGATGACATTGATTATATACCACTGGTAATTGACTCTCATTTGTAACCTTCTTCACAGGATATGTCTCATCATATGGTATACTCTGGTGCCCCGTCACCGCCCCCGAGCACGGTTGGTTATCCATACAGCATCGCCGAGGGGAACAGGGAGACGGAGAGCATAGAGGTTCTAGACGAAATGGAAATATCATCAACGAGGAATGGATCTACACACCGAGGTTCCAACCGGTCATAGACGCCTGCTGCAGATGCCATAGCACCTACGGTGGCGCCATCTCTAGCACCCCAGCTAACCTGTCGCCCGCGCGCGCTGTTTCAACGGAAAAGTGTATTTATTTTTATGGGTGTTAAGATGAATTCTTATTTTTATCTAAAATAGCCGATACAATTTTTGTAAAGTGCGTTGCTCGCGTTATTGAGTGTAGGCTTAGCAAATTTGTACCAAGCAGTTTTGATTTGTTGAGTTGCTATGAGATGTAGTCTGCTTGCATAAAACCCATCATGACGTCAATACACTTCCGATCACGCACCGTAGCATGCTTTTTGGCTTGTGCTGATTTTTGAAAGAAATGAATGTGTAGATGTGTCTGTTAATATCAGAATATATTTGTTGCGCTGAGAATTACGTGCTGTGTGTAATGTATGAGTGCATGCTGTAAATTTATGAATATGCATAATATTTGGTTTAAATAGTTCATATAATGAAACAGAAATCATAATGCCGTGCCAGAGAGATATATATATATACATATATAAACATATATAATACATATATAGTATATATATATACGCGTGTGCGAAAGCGCGCGCGACTACGTACGTGCGTGCGCATGTGTTTGTGTGTGCGTGTGTATGTAACAAACATGAGAGTGGACGAGAGACAGACGCCAGTATCTCGGCTGCAGGTTCTTGCGTGGAGAAATGGATCTAGGGAACCCAACTGTGATTGGTTACATGTATATAGGGCGTTGCTATGCTCCAGTGCGTACATGTCTGTGACTACATACGGATGGAAGCACTGTATAAGAAATCTCAGCTGTCGTGGTATGTGTTCACATACGAGACAGAGTTTCATGAAGTCATGTAGTGTCTGGCCAATTGTTGAATCTACATTTTATACTGATTTCAACTGTTGCGTTATGCATTTCTGTGAGCATGTAGCTTGTGCTAACCGACTACACATGTTATAATAAGAGGTAATGCGTTCATGACATCGCCTTTCAGTTGTTAGAATACAAGTATTTAATAGCTTTGCCTGTGGTGGGTTTTAGGAAACTGCGATCGCATTCTATGACTTGTCATGGATGAGGACGCATTAGTAAACCCAGAGATAACATGTCCATCGTATTCTAAACGAGAAAGAAACGGACAACCTTTAATCGCATGTTGACCCTGGTGGTTTTAAACATTAATATTATTAGAGCCTATATCAAATTTTATTTTTTACTAGCAGAACTGCAAATGCTAATCACTACGAGCAGAGTTGATTGAGAAGGAAACGGTTACGTTGAGAATGACTGAAGTAACACGTCACGTGGTTATATCGTTGTATAGAGTTACTAGTGGCGCCGTCTGTCTGCCGAGTGTTGTGCAAGCACCCGATCTTGATGCATCCATTTAGAAACCAAAATTAAATCTAATTTAATTTAATTTAATTTAATTGTTCATCCGAGGGGTTTAACAGTAATAAGATTGATGCCTATATTAAATGTTATTATTTACTAGCAGGGTTGTGCAAGCACATGATCTTGATGCATCCATTTAGAAACCAAAATTCCATATTGGCTACGCGATGAACATACACGCGCGTGCGTATGTGCGCTCGTGGTTACGCTGCGAATGAAGATCCAGCTGACAATTAATGTATCAGTGACGTACCCGTGTTTCAATGATCGTGTTTGCAACTGACAAGGGTGTGACGATGTCGGCAGACAGTGAGCGCACCTGAGCGTTTCACTCACAGTAATACTGTAATAAATGTACATGTAATCAAAAATACTTTGCTTTTCGACTTATCTGTTAGCACGTGTCCGTGATCTTTGCTATATTGTGTATGTAGTACCTAGGGCTGTAGCTTAATCGGAATCCTAAGCCAAGCTATATAATTGAAGAGTGAAGAGGTGGTACATTGTTAGGAAAGTTTCAACAAAATTACACCGCCCTATAGGAGAAGCAGTATAGAAGAAAATAAAGCCTGAAGGGTTTAATTTCGTTTTATTATTTATTAGATTTACTCTAGCGTTACTATTTTATTTTGCTCCACACTCCATAGAAGCTGCCCCTTCCCCTCAAACGCTAACGTCCTGATGAAATTAATTAGGCAACACTACTCATGTGTTTCCGAGCGTACTCAAGAAAATACTTTTGAATAAGAGAAGATACGTATAATTATATTGAACATCGTTTATTGCATAACAGGAATAACAGCATACAAAACCGTCAACGAATAGAGAAATACACAAGAGCTTTCATTCACGTCGAATCGAATAATAACATTATTGGGTAATACACGTGTGGCATCTGTAGGCATCATTTTAATAAATTATTGATTAGCTTATTATGTGAGTCGCATCTATAAACTACATCGATCCATCGGACATAAAGTGAGCACAATGCTCAACGTTCCAAGTATATCACGAGCATATTAAACCGCCCTGTGAACTCTAATGGACAAGGGTGTTGCTACCATAGCCGAGGTTAGCCCCACCGTAGCTTCCGTGGCTGGCGTATCCGGCATTGTACCGGGGACCGTGCGTGATGGGAGAGGATGCACTGATGCCGACGTTGCGGCCACCGAATCCCAGGTTGCCACCGTATCCGAGGTTGCCACCGTATCCTTGGTTGCTACCGTATCCCAGGTTGCTACCGTATCCCACGTTGCCACCATATCCGTTTCCGTATCCGCCTCCGTTTCCGTATCCGCCTCCGTATCCGCCTCCGTTTCCGTATCCGCCTCCGTATCCACCTCCGTATCCGCCTCCGTTTCCGTATCCGCCTCCGTATCCACCAACGTTTCCTCCGTATCCACCAACGTTTCCTCCGTATCCACCTCCGTATCCACCTCCGTTTCCTCCGTATCCACCTCCATATCCACCCTGGCGGATCACACGGTGTCCGTACAACTGCCTGTATCCGATGATTGGCTGCTTGTACTGGAAGGCGTACAGGGTCTTTGGCTGATACCAAGAGTATCCATCTCTGAATTGCAAAGTATTAATATGGTTACTTGGCGTGCATTGCGTAAATAAACTAGCATGTTTTTCGGTTCCGCGTAAAATTAATTGCAAATGCATCATCACAATCTACGGGCGCGTCAGCACAAATCTCGAATTTGTTGGATGAAGTAAAATTGGGAAAACTCAACGAACCTGTATCCGTACTCGTAACCTCTGGCCCTGGCGGCGGTCTCTGCTGCCGTGGCTTCATCCTTCTCGTAGTCAGCGCCGGCCGCCTGGCCGTCACGCGCGTACGAGCCGCTGGCGTGCTTTGATCCGGATCCGTGAGCGCGGGCGTCGGCCCTCGGTCCGTACACGGACGTGGTGAAGAACTCCGGGGCGTAGGTGTGTCCGTAGCCGGTGTGCTGTTCGCCGGCATCAACACTGCCGACGTTGTCGTAGGTGCCGTAGCTTCCTCCGTAGTTACCATCGCTGGCGCAGGCGGCGGCCACGAGGCAAAGCACGATGCAGAGCTTCATGTTGACTAGAAAGAGAATAATCGTGGCTGATAAAACCATAAACACACATATATCATGTATTTACGCAAAGCGTCTGTACAATGTATCTGCACAGTGTATACAATTAGGAGTGAATAAAAACACACTTTGTTTTTATTCACTCCCGATGTAATTTATATAAAAATACAAGGTAATGTCGTTCAAAGATGCCCGCATACATTACATTCAAATAAACAAACCTCATGTTGACTAGAAACAAAGGCAACGTGGATAAAAAATACCATAAACATATCTACACGACGTATTTACACAAATCGTGTGTACAATGTATCTGTACAGTGTCTCTATACAACGTACACAATGTAGTTCTATGATGCATCTATACAATGTATAAAATTTATGCAGAAACTCAATGCAATGACGCTCAGAGATATCCGCATACGTTACAATCTAATAAACTATCCTTAGTTAAAAATGTTATCTAAAAGTATGAAACAATGTAGCGCGTATTTGTTGCTCATACAGAGCGCTGCTCGGTACTCACCTGTTCAGGATCCAGGCAAGTTGCTTGCTGACTGCTCTCTCAAGGTAGAACTGCACTATTTCTATCCGCGTCGGGCCCTTTTATACGAAACGGCGAGCGGCTTGTGACGCTTAACTTTTCCCCATTCATCACGGAACGCGATCATTTTCAAAGGGGAACAATACCGTCTAGCTGAAATAATGTCAGCGAGACAAGTCGCCCTAAATAATAAAGATAGCGGTGCGGCGTTCGATTGTTTTACGTCACTTGACGTCGTTTGTTAGCGACAGAGCGACACCGCAACGGGCGTGCACTTTACTATACGCACGTCTCATTACGGAGGCATTGGAACGCAGTCTTCACGAGTTTGCCTAGTCGTTAGCCTGTTTTAGTGACTATATGCCTTTTGAAGGATAGGAATCTGAATGTATAGATGTGTTCGTTGATATCAGAGTACGTTTGTCGCGCTCAGAATTACGAGTGTTGTAATAGTCTGATGAATTGTGTTTCTGCTGCGAAAATTGATACGCAGCTCCCTCGTGATTATTCATGTCGTCTATAGTAGTGTGTAATAAAATAAAGGAACGGCCCTTAGCAAAATGGTTTACGCACACCAGATGGCGCGTGGCGACGTCATTAACTAATCACTGAGCAGTTTCACGTTTCTCAAGCAAATTCGGAGTGAAACTTAAACCAATTGTTACACATTTATATACATACACACACACATATATATATACATATAAACTCGTATTTGGGTGCGTGCGTATGTGTGTGCGTGCGTATGTGTGTGCGTGCATAGGTGTGTGCGTGCGAATGTGTGGGCGTGCGTATGGGTGTGCGTGCGAATATGTGGTCGTGCGTATGTATGTTCGCACAATTGGTTGAACGAATGTCCAGAGTTTTCCTGTTCGCAGGAAGGTTACTTTCTAGTAGTTGTACTTTCATCATCATCATCATTCATCATCATTCGACTGTTGAAAGCTTCTGGTAGCGAGATACCAGTGCTGAAGTGTGGTGTCGCTCGATATTGATATAACGAAATTGTACCAAATCGCGCTACTATTGTCGACCTTATGTCAGATACTCGGATTGTCTTATTTAGCGTTAGCACAAAGATCTTTAATATCTCATGGCTATAACGGCGTAATGTGTCGATGATATAAAATCTCAACTCTTCTGCAAATGATGAAAATTTCTCATCGTTAAATGGTGGGTTATTATCGGGGTTGGTAGCCTACACCTTGCCTGGCAAATATTGCTTGACATAGGTAAAGACATCTTCGTGCTGCTTGAGCCAGCAACCATTCCATGTTCTCAATTGTGGTCTAAGTATCGCACACTGTTAATGGATTCGTCAAGTATGTCGCCAAGTAATTTACCATGTTCAGGAATCTACAAAGTGCCTTGAGGCCTATTTGTGTTGACATTTCGATGACTGCTTTTACTTTTGCTTGATCTGCGAGAGTAAGCCATTAGCAGTGAAGACGTGTCTTATGAACGGCACTTCTGTGAGCCACAACTTAACTTTGTCAGCATTGAGCGAGTGCCCAAGGTTACGTGTGCGTTGCAGACACGCTGCTAAGTTACAGTTATGGTCCTTTGTAGCATACTCCATGTCGTCACTGAATCTTCACACTAAAAATGCATTTGCTATGGCTTCTACTCCCCTTAAGCCTTCCACAACTTCACGCATTCGTGTTTGCTATATTCTGGTGCAGAATGGATTTCAAACGGCATTCTCAACCACCTGAGTCTTTCAAATGGCGAGTTGAATGTAGTGAGTAATATATAACCTAGATTCTTGGGCTAGCCTGACTTGCCAGAACCCTGATTTCGCGTTAAGCACCGAGAAAACCTCGGCATTTGAGAGTCGTATAGCCACATCATCTAAGGTTGATCGTGGGTAGTGAGATCTGAGTAAAGCTTTGTTGAGCTCTCGTGGGTCTAAACAGATGCGTATCCGGCCATCTTTCTTCCTGACCACCGCCATGGTTGATACCCATGCAGTAGGCTCAATGACTGCTGTAATGACACTGTCACCCACCAATCTTTCAAGCTCAGCTTTGCCAGAGTCTTGAAGGGCTACCGGTACGGAACGAGGGGCGTAAACAACAAGCGGGATGTTCTCATCTACTGGATCAGAGAATCATCCGAGGAAGCCTTTGGAACACATCTGTGTACAATTCTAAGAGCGGATTCGTTTTAGCAGTAGTGACCTTTGCTTTTCTCCTTGTTGTGTGAATGCCTGAGGGTGTTGCCTCTGTAGTCGCAGTATCGTGTTCTATAAACCTAATCATACTGTCAACGTCACACTTCATGATTTATAGGTGTTCCCTAGCCGTTCACATGACCTAATGCTTAGCAGTGAGGTCACTTTCGCTTTTACTATTACAGAGCTCAGTGTGTCGTACATTCCATGACGCTCGTCTGCGAGTGTTACTTTTGGCTAAAGATCTCACCTCAGGCTTTCTGTGCATGCTGAGTCGGACATTGGTATTCTGGGACTACTTAGTCCCAGGTCACCTTTTTTGTGTGGTGCGCAGCTTTCACTAATTTCGTCCTTCTTCTCGCCTTCGTATCATTCAAATGTGTCGTACATATTCATTGCTTCCCGTCCTATGGCGTTCAATAGGACTGCAACACATACGCTTCCACTCTCAATAAATATTTAAGAGTGGAGCTACTCTTTCGTAGTATGTTTTATTCCCGTTGAAATACTTCCATTTTCACCTCTATGAGCCCAATCTTTGAGGCTGATTGGCTCGGGTGGCTTGGAAAAAATAGTTATGAGCGATTTTCAGTTCTTTTCCTGTTCGATTGCTTTCCTTCTGACACTATGTAACGCGATTGAGTACGTATAAGAGATAGTTAACCATGCAATGAGACACGAGATTCATTGTTACGTTGTTAATTGTGTGTACAGCCCGTCTGCCTGAACCATAGTAATATATAGGGTCTAACTATGTGAGCATGTAGCTTGTTCTAAGCGACGACTCCTGTTATAATAATTATCTAATGCAATAACCTATTAATCGTTAGAATATGAGTTTTTAATGACTTTGCATGGATGTGGTGGATTCTAGGAATTGTAGTCGCATTCGAGGACATTTCAAGCGTAGGCAAGTCGCATATAAATGGTATCTGACATGTGCATTTAGTCATTGCACTATTGCGCGAGAGATAGAAGATGATGTGACCATAAAAACTAGTGAATGTTCCGTGATTTTGGATGATTCATAGTACAATTTCACAGATATCGTTGACGATTTTTAAACGCCTGTTTTGCCTGTCATAGATAGGCGTTCATAGACACACCCATAGATAACGCGCAGGCCTATTGTAATAAAGCGAAAGTGATTACAATATAGAGCGCGACGCCGCCGCGGGGCAACCACAGTACTTGCCCCCGGCGGCGTCGCGCTCTATATTGTAATCACTTTCGCTTCATTACTCTATTATATTTTTAACGAGGGAAGAACGGTCAACCTTTAACTACCTCCATCACTTCTATATATTTAGTTTCATTTCTTTACATTTATCAGCTTTGCCCAATATAATACATTTAAAATGTAATTGCCATAAGTGTAAATAAAGTAATTTAATCGAATCTAATTTAATTTAATTTAATTGTTTATCCTAGGGGTTTAACAATAATAAGACTGACGCCTATATTAAATGTTATTATTTACTAGCAGGGTTGTGCAAGCACCCAATCTTGATGCATCCATTTAGAAACCAAAATTCCATATTGGCTACGCGATGAACATACACGCGCGTGCGTACGTGCGCTCATGGTTACGCTGCGAAGGGAAATCCAGCTGACAATTATATCATTATATCATTATAATTATCATTATATCATTATATCATATTATTAATGCATTTTTATTATTTGTGGTTCAATGATCGTGTTTGCAACTAGTAAGGGTATGATGATGTCGGCAGACAGCGAGCTGATCCATCACTCTCCGTAATACTCTAATAAGATGTAAATACATGTATAATACATGTATAATACATGTATACATGTATAACATGTAATACATGTATAGGTAACCAAAAATCCTTTACTTTGTGCATTATTTGTTATAACGTCTTTCGTCATCCATGTTATTGTATATATAGTAGTCAGGGCTGTAGCTAAATCAACACCATAGAACGGAGGGTAGGTTGTTAGAGAATTGTGAAGTGGCGAGGTAGTATATTGTTAGGAAAGTTTCAATAAATACACCGCTCTATGAGAGAAGGAGCATAGAAGAAAATAAAGCCTGAAGGGTTTAATTTCGTGTTATTATTTATTAGATTTACTCTAGCGTTACTATTTCATTTTGCTCCACAATCCAGAGCAGCTGCCCCTTCCCCTCAAACGCTAACGCCCTGATGAAATCAATTAGGCAACACTACTCATGTGTTTCCGAGCGTAGGCCTACTCACGAAAATATTTTTGAATAAGAGAAAACACATATAATTATATTGAACATCGTTTATTGCATAACAGGAATAACAGCATACAAAACCGTCAACGAATAGCGAAATACACAAGAGCTTTCATTCACGTCGAATCGAATAATAACATTATTGGGTAATACACGTGTGGCATCTGTAGGCATCATTTTAATAAATTATTGATTAGCTATATTATGTGAGTCGCATCTATAAACTACATCGATCCATCGGACACGAAGAGAGCACAATGCTCAACGTACCAAGTATATCACGAGCATATTAAACCGCCCTGTGAACTCTAATGGATAAGGGTGTTGCTACCGTAGCCGAGGTTAGCTCCACCGTAGCTTCCGTGGCTGCCGTATCCGGCATTGTACCGGGGACCGTGCGTGATGGGGGAGGATGCACTGATGCCGACGTTACGGCCACCGAATCCCAGGTTGCCACCGTGTCCGAGGTTGCCACCGTATCCTAGGTTGCTACCGTATCCCAGGTTGCTACCGTATCCCACGTTGCCACCATATCCGTTTCCGTATCCGCCTCCGTTTCCGTATCCACCTCCGTATCCGCCTCCGTTTCCGTATCCGCCTCCGTATCCACCTCCGTTTCCTCCGTATCCACCTCCGTATCCACCTCCGTTTCCTCCGTATCCACCTCCGTATCCACCCTGGCGGACCACACGGTGTCCGTACAACTGCCTGTATCCGATGATTGGCTGCTTGTACTGGAAGGCGTACAGGGTCTTTGGCTGATACCAAGAGTATCCATCTCTGAATTACAAAGTATTAATATGGTTACTTGGCGTGCATTGCGTAAGTAAACTAGCATGTTTCTCGGTTCCGCGTGAAATTAATTGCAAATGCATCATCACAATCTACGGGCGCGTCAGCGCAAATCTCGAATTTGTCTGATGAAGTAAAATTGGAAAAACTCAACCCACCTGTATCCGTACTCGTAACCTCTGGCCCTGGCGGCGGTCTCTGCTGCCGTGGCTTCATCCTTCTCGTAGTCAGCGCCGGCCGCCTGGCCGTCACGCGCGTACGAGCCGCTGGCGTGCTTTGATCCGGATCCGTGAGCGCGGGCGTCGGCCCTCGGTCCGTACACGGACGTGGTGAAGAACTCCGGGGCGTAGGTGTGTCCGTAGCCGGTGTGCTGTTCGCCGGCATCAACACTGCCGACGTTGTCGTAGGTGCCGTAGCTTCCTCCGTAGTTACCATCGCTGGCGCAGGCGGCGGCCACGAGGCAAAGCACGATGCAGAGCTTCATGTTGACTAGAAAAAAAATAATCGTGGCTGATAAAACCATAAACACACATATATGATGTATTTACGTAAAGCGTCTGTACAATGTATCCGTACAGTGTATACAATTAGGAGTGAATAAAAACACACTTTGTTTTTCTTCACTCCCGATATAATTTATATAAAAATACAAGGTAATGTCGTTCAAAGATGCCCGCATACATTACATTCAAATAAACAAACCGCATGTTGACTAGAAAGAGAGGCAACGTGGCTAAACACACCATAAACATATCTACACGACGTATTCACACAAAGCGTGTGTACAATGTATCTGTTCTGCGTATCTATAGTAATACAACGTACACAATGTAGTTGTATGATGCATCTATACAATGTATAAAATTTATGCAGAAACTCAATGCAATGACGCTCAGAGATATCCGCATACGTTACAATCTAATAAACTATCCTTAGTTGAAAATGTTATCTAAAAGTATGAAACAATGTAGCGCGTATTTGTTGCTCATACAGAGCGCTGCTCGGTACTCACCTGTTCAGGATCCAGGCAGGTTGCTTGCTGACTACTCTCTCAAGGTAGAACTGCACTATTTCCATCCGCGTCGGGCCTTTTTATACGAAACGGCGAGCGGCTTGTCACGCTTAACTTTTCCCCATTCCTCACGGAACGCGATCTTTTTCAAAAGGGAACAATACAGTCTAGCTGAAATAATGTCAGCGAGACAAGTCGCGCTAAATAATGAATATAGTAGCGCGGCGTTCGATTGTTTTACGTCTCCTGACGTCGTTTGTTAGCGACAAAGCAACACTACAACGTGCGCGCACTTTACTATACGCTCGTCTCATTACGGAGGCATTGGAACGCAGTTCTCACGAACGGAGATAGTTTGTCTAGTCGTTAGCCTGTTTCTCGGAGGAGTCTGGCCTAGTTTCTCGTTTCTCTTTTCTTCTTCGGTAAGCATGTCGCAACGCGGGCGTAGATGATCCACCGTCGCTGCCGCGCCTCGCTTCGTTAGTCTAGAAAAGTAAAAGTTATGTCTAATTTCGACATGTTTGTGAGGTCGTGGCGTAAAAATGGGTTGATTAGCGGCGGTTTCGTGCTGGTGCATACGCTAGACATAGCCTTGTCGTCGCAATAACACGCTCTGATAAAATGCTAAAACACTATTGATGCAAACTTGTTCTCTATATCAAATAGTCACCGAGTAGGAACAAACAACCAAAGAATGGGCTCTGCAGTTGTCACGTATGTGCATATAATCAACAGCTAATAATACATACATACGGGCAGGGGCGTAAATCCGTACCGAGGAGTGGGGGGGATGATAACGCGAAGGGGGGGTCTGGGGGGCCCTCCCCCATAAATTTTTTGAAATTAGACCCCTTCAGATGCGTTTTCTGCGCGAGCAGGGGAGGGGGTCCGGACCCTCTGGACCCCTCCCCCCCTGTACACGCCCCTGCAGTAATTGAAATGATTTAGGTCTGCCCATGTCTCCAAATTATCATAATTAGCTGAACTTTCAAGTGGGGCACGGAGGAAGGAGTTTTTTTTTTGAATCTCAGGGGGGGATATTTGTACAGGCCATCCCCCCTCCTTCAAGAGCGGGGGGATGCATCCCCCCCATCCCCCCGGGATTTACGCCCATGCATACGGGTATTATTAGCTCTTGATAATTATTATAATAAGCTGAACATCAGAAGGGTGACCGGACATTCACGGCAAAGGACGGGCAGGCAGGCACTAATGCAAACATACGTACGATCGCGCACACACGCCTCCAGTCATATATACTGTCACATGTGTGTCATACTTGTGATGAACATGCAGATTTGATAGAAGGGGTGTAAGAGTCACTGAATAGAATAAGTAGTTAATTGCGCACGATATATAAGGACACTGGCCTGTGTATTTTATAATAGTCTCTATATTGTACATGTATAAAATTATTTTCACATCATAGATGATTCTGGAATTAAAACGAGACGTCGCGATCGACATCATCATATTAGTCTGCTCGTGGATATCTATTCTCATTCATTCTAGAAGTATGAATTCATTATTTTTTTAGATGCTGCGCATGTGCATGTCCAGATCTCGCGGTCTACTGCATAAGCGATTCATCGCACACTTGTTTTGCAGGGTAGGTTTTGGGTGGGCCCATGCCGAGTATCTATCGAAAACCTGTTGAAATTATACCACAACAGATTTGCAGACACCCTTACCGTATTATGTGGCTTATAACACACATTTTCCCCTAGAAAATGTCTCCAAAAACCGCCGTGTGTCCTATAAGCTGAAGGTCGATGCACAGGGTAATATTATAGCTATGATATTTTAAGCTACATTACGGTGTATCACACACCTCCAGTATATATACTATACTATATAGATAGATAGATAGATAGATAGATAGATAGATAGATAGATAGATAGATAGATAGATAGGTAGATAGATAGGTAGATAGATAGA
>NW_014577343.1:212230-215340 GCF_000485595.1 Priapulus caudatus
ACACACACACACACACACACACACACACACACACACGCGCGTGCGCACGCACACACACACACACACACACACGCGTGCGCACGCACACACACGCACGCGCGTACGCACGAACGCACGAACGTACGAACGCGCTCATCTGATTGTTTGAGAATTTCTGTTATATCTTGCGTGTATGTTGACAATGGAGTGTTTTTTATTATTTATTATCCCTTGTGTGTTATTTAGTCACATATTATATTCACTTACATATTGTTTTTGTAATGTATGCTTTTCAATTACCTATAAAAATTAACATATTGAAATAAAAATATCGTCACTAATTTGATGACACTGTTGATTAGTTTCCTCAATACGTAATGGCTTTTGTCTTTTACATTTACATCTCCAAGTGTACAGAATCGACAAATGTTAAATACGTCATTGATTGACCTCGAGTGATTGAATATATGCAAAGCTCACACCACCTGTTACTTACATTATCTACACTCGCGAAATGGCCGCCTCCGGCGGCCATATTAGCTCGTTACGCTGATGAGACTACGATGATTTCTTTAAACCCTGGCCCGATTCATAGTAATCTTTTAGTAAAATATTGACTTGATACGAAGACAATAATACAAGGATCCTGTTACTAACATAACATTTTCTGTCCCGGTATTTTCATTCCTATATAAAACCTTTTGTACACACCTAATCCATTAATTGTATTTCTCTTCAAATTAAGGCTAATATAATGTTATACGGAACCCGCTTAATACGATTATTTTTCTTTGGCCTGTCAGTTTCGTACTAACGGGGTGCGACTGTAGTAGTGAATAGTAGTAACTGAATGAGGAGTTTAGGCTTTGCAGTAATTGTATCTATTTGTAAACAATTTAACGCTACTAAAGTTCTTAATTATACATATAAACCTATATAAAATACCTTGTACACACCTTGTAATCCATAATTTTTTCTTTGTTAATTCGGGGCTAATATAATTATGTTGAAGTGGTTAATACGAAACCCGCTTAATACAATTGTTGTTTTTTTGGCCCGTCAGTTTTCTACTAACGCGGTTTGACTGTAGTAATGATTCTTGGAAAAATGTAGGCAAACGCTTCGCAGTAATATGGTTTATATCCTCCGCACGCAGTTTAGCGGAACGTATTGTTTTCGCGCCGTTTGTGGGTTTGTGTGTGAGTGTGTGTGTGTGTGTGTGTGTGTGTGTGTGTGTGTGTGTGTGTGTGTGTGTGTGTGTGTGTGTGCGTGTGCGTGTGCGTGTGTCTGTCTGCTCGATATTTATGCAACCGTTAGAGGTAGAAACTTCAAACTTGGTCCAGAAGTGGACCTTAGGGGGCGGTGGAACCCTATTGATTTGATTGGTCAAGGATCACAGGTTCACATTTGAAGAATGGATAGATAGATAGATAGATAGATAGATAGATAGATATGCGCTGAGTGCGAGCGTTGCAGGCTGGGGGCAGGACTTGATTCACAGCCAGCGCGTGTGCCCGTGGCGAATCCACTGCAAGGTTACGTGACAGACTACTGTATCCCTTAGCCCTGCCTGGTTGCGTTGTTTGTAAGTCTACACCAGCGCACCTAGCCGGGAATAACTGAATCGCTGACATGTTTTCCAGGAGATTTCCATTAGATTTTCAGAAATACGGTTTAAACATTTAAACCAAATAAATTAACAAAAAGCAAAGTTTAGAATCGCAACCTGATGGCGTACTGAATGAAGCACGAAAAAATTTCAGCACGCGATATCCGTGCATGCGGCCCCTCCTCATCTTCTTTTCCTCCTTACTCCCCTCTTCTCTTCATTTTCCTCCTTAATAGCGGGCGTCTCTTCTTCTCCTCTCTTTGATCTTGCCTCTATTCCCTTTCTCTTTAGTTCCTTTCCCTTCCTTTCTCTCTAGTTCTTTTCCTCTTCTTTATAACTTCTTCTTTCTCTTCCTTCTCTCTTCTTTTTCCACCCTCTCTTTTTAGTGGGGCCTTTTTCTCTCCTCTCTCTCTATTCTCCTCCTTCTTCTTCCCTTCTTTTACTTCCCCACTCCCCTTTCTCCCTCTCCTCCTCTCCTCTCCTCCCTCCTCTCTTTCTTGCCTCTCCGGCTTTTCGCCGCCTCTTCCTTTCTCTTTCTTTCCCTTTGTTACTATCTCTCTCTTCCTGCCTTTCCCCTCCTTCTCCGCCCCTACCCTCTCTCTTCCGCTTCCTTCTTCCTCTCTTCTTCTTTTTCTTTCTCTCCTCTCTCTCTCTCTTCCTTCTCCTCTTCTTTGCCTTCTTCTCTTTTAGGCCCTCTCTCCTCCCCTAACCCACCCCTTCCCCTTTCTTCTTCCCTTCTCCTTCTTAGTTCCTCTTCCTCATCTTCTTATTCCCCTACTTTCTCTTTTCCTCTCCTAGTCTTTTCTCTTTTCCGCTTTCTCTTCCTACTATCTTTTCTCTCCTCTCTTCTCTCTCTCTCCTTCTTAGAAGTTATAGCCAGAACAAAGCAGACGGCCACTACTCAAATTATTATATAGATACGGAGTTTACTAAAATCCATGAAAGCAACAACTAACAATTTGTTAGTTGTATTTTCTTGATAAAACCAAACAAAAAAGATAAGCGACCTAAAACCAGGACTGACATTTTAATATGCTCTTAATTATTCGGATAAAAAGAAAACAGAGTATACATATTGCCAAAACGTGCAACAAGATATACATCTGATAATATTTTCATAAATAATACCTTTGGCTTTGCCAATATAAAACATCAATAACGATTTCATTGCGCAGCGATATATTTTTCGCCAGAATACGTCAAACTGCCGACGGAGTAACTTTACTATATATACCTGTTCACACTTCCTTACAAAACAGTAGTAATAGCATAGATCAACCATGAAGCATGCTCTGCCTTCTCTAAGATCAAGATGGACGTATGCAGCATAGCCCTTAACAGATTTATCACCTAGGCCCTTAGGAGATGCGCCTCTGTACTATTACTACCTAGGAAATTGAACCCCAAGCTATCACTTACCCTACAGATCTTCCCCGGGTACAATACTACCTACAAGCACCCCCCACCCCCCGGCACGATCACTACTGTAGGGACATGACCCCAGCATGTTTACCACGTAGGA
>NW_014577343.1:216446-222103 GCF_000485595.1 Priapulus caudatus
CCATGGGGAATGTTGTTGCTATGCGGAATGTCGTGTCCATAGGGAATGTTGTTGCTATGGGGTTTGTCGTGTGCCTGGGGAATGCTGTTGCTATGGGGTTTGTCGTGTGCCTGGGGAATGTCGTGTCCATGGGGAATGTTGTTGCTATGCGGAATGTCGTGTCCATAGGGAATGTTGTTGCTATGGGGAATGTCGTGTCCATGGGGAATGTTGTTGCTATGCGGAATGTCGTGTCCATAGGGAATGTTGTTGCTATGGGGAATGTCGTGTCCATGGGGAATGTTGTTGCTATGCGGAATGTCGTGTCCATAGGGAATGTTGTTGCTATGGGGATTGTCGTGTGCATGGGGAATGTTGTTGCTATGGGGATTGTCGTGTGCATGGGGAATGCTGTTGCTATGGGGTTTGTCGTGTGCCTGGGGAATGTTGTTGCTATGGGGATTGTCGTCTCCGTGAGGGATGTCGTTCCTATGGAGATTTTCATGTGCATGAGGAATTTCATTTCCATAGGGGTTGTTGTTGTTATCAGGGTTGTCATCTCTATAAGGGTTGTCATTGTTTTGTGGAACAGCAGAGCAGGGAAATGAAGTCGTAACCTCCATGCTTTCACGTTGAAGATGTGGCATGTCCACAACTGTAAGCGCCGAGCTTTGGGAACGCTTCTCGGATGTTTGTGTTTGCCGCACTACATCGTTTATGCTTTCATCTACTTTGCAAAGCCTGGCACGCTTGCGCTTTGGTCTGCCCGGCCGTCGGCTGCCCTGTTTTTGGCTGCCCTGTTTTTGGCTGCCCTGTTTTTGGCTGCCCTGTTGTTGGCGGCCCTGCATTGGGCTGCCCTGTTTTTGGCTGCCCTGTTGTTGGCGGCCCTGCATTGGGCTGCCCTGCATTGGGCTGCCCTGCATTGGGCTGCCTTGGCTTTGGCAAGTTTTTGGTTTCCGTTTGCACTGCCTTGGAATCGCCTGTCTTTGACCGACTACTTTTGTCGTAGCTTTCTTTTTGAGTTTACTCTGCCTTTTCCTTCTGTTTCCATCATCAGTAGCATCGCTAGGTAAACTAGCAGCAGCACGTTTCCCACGAGGTGGCACTTTATTCCTTGACGAACGGCTTGCACCTGCAACTTTCACACGTTCTGGTGACGTCAGCATAGTTGCTGAGCATGGCGTTTCTGATGACGTCAGCATAGTTGCTGAGCATGGCGTTTCTGATGACGTCAGGCGCAGAGAGAGAACGAGACGAGATAGATAACAGAGCGAGAGAGAGCACGAGAGTGGAAGCAGACGACGAGAGACGAGAGAGAGAGAGAGGGAGAGAGAGAGAGAGGGCGATGGAGAGCTGATGAGCAGAGAGAGACTGCAGGGACGTAGCGACGGTGCGAGACGAGAGCGAGAAGAGAGAAGCGTGAGATCGAGAAGAGAGGAGAGCATGAGCAGAGGCGAGACGGAAGATGAGGGTAGAGAGCGATGAGAGAAGATTGAGAGAGAGAGACGAGAGCAGAGACGAGAGAGGGGGGGAGAGAGTGTGGAGAGCAGTTTAGCACGAACCCACGCGCGCGCGTGTTTGTATCTGAATCGCTGAGAGTGAGTATTGCAACTAATCTAGGCCGCCGCACAAACAAACACTCACTCACACGTACACGAACAACACACACACACCACGCGTGGCGCACGCACACACACAACACACACACACAACACACACAACACACACAACACACACACAACACACACCACACACCACACTCACTCACTCACTCACACGTACACGAACACACGCACACACACACGCGTGCGCACGCACACACACATAAATAGTCTCTATATTGTACATGTATTATTTTCACATCATAGCCAGCATTCTGAATTAAAACCGAGACGTCTCGAATAGACATGCATTATCATATTAGCCTGCTCGTGCGATATCTATCTCAATTCTTCTAGCAAGTATGAATCATTATTTTTTTAGATGCTCGCATGTGCATTGTTCGCAGCCTCACGTTATCATTTTGTGAATGCTGCGATCTCGGCGGGGTCATACTGCATAAGCGATTCATCGCGCAACTTGTTTTGCGGTTGCGTTTTGGATGTGCGCCCCATGCCGACAAGTATCTTCGAAATCCTGTTGGAAAACTTATACACACAGATTCGCAGCACCCCTTTACGTATTATGTGGCGTATAACACAACATTTTTCCCAGAAAATGTCATCCAAACCGACGTGTGTCCTAATAATCTGATGCTCGACTGCACGGCGTAATATTATAGCTATTGCATATTTTGAGCCTACATTACGTGTATTCACACACTCCATATATATCTATAATATATAGATAGATAGATAGAATAGAATAGATAGATAAGATAGATAAGATAGATAGATAGATAGATAGATTAGATAGATAGATAGATAGATAGCATAGATAGATAGATAGATATAGATAGATAGATAGATAGAATAGATGATGATGATAGATAGCATAGATAGATAGATTAGATAGAATAGATAGATAGTTAAGATAGATGGATAGCATAGATAGATAGATAGATAGATAGATAGATAGATAGATAGAAGCATGGATAGCATAATAGATAAATAGATAGATAGATAGAATAGATTAATAGATAGATGATAGATAGATAGATAGATAGATAGATAGACTAGATAAGATAGATGAGATTAGATATAGATAGAGTGTAGCCAGCATAGGTAGGTAGGCTAGTAGGTAGGTTAGGGATTAGGCGTAGGTAGATGGATAAAAGGTACGGTACGGTTAGGTAGGTAGGTAAGGTTAGTAGGTAGTGTAGGGTAGGTGAGGTAGGTAGGTAGGTAGGTAGGTAGCGTAGCTTAGTAGGTGTAGGTAGGTAGAGTAGTAGGGTAGGTAGGTAGGTAGGTAGGTTAGGTAGGTAAGTAGTGTTAGGTAGGTACGGTAGGTAGGTAGGTAGGTAGTAGGTAGCGTACGGTAGGTAGGTAGGTAGGATGGTAGTGTAGGTAGCGTAGGATAGGTAGGTAGGATAGTAGTAGGTAGGTAGGTTTAACGAGTAGGTAGGTTACGTAGGTTAGGTAGTAGGCTAAGGTAGGTAGGTAGCGTAGGTAGGTTAGGTAGGCGTAGGTACCGGTAAGGTAGTACGGTAGGTTAGGTAGGTTAGGTAATGTAGAGTAGGTAGTAAGTAGGTGGTAGGTAGGTAGGTAAGGTAGGTTAGGTAGAGTAGGTAGGTAGGTACCGAGTAGCGTATGGTAGGTAGGTAGCGTCAGGTAGCGTAGGTAGGTAGGTGGAGCTATGGATAGGTCGGGTCGTCGGTCTGGTCGGTCGATAGGTATGGTAGGTAGGTATGGTAGGGTAGTAGGGTAGGTAGGTGTATGGTAGGTAGGTTAGGTAGGTAGGTAAGAGTAGTAAGGTGGTAGAGTAGGTAGGTAGGTACGGTACGTAGGTAGGTAGAGTATTACGTAGAGAGAGAGAGATGGACAGCGAGAGGAGAGAGAGATGAGAGAGGAACAGAGGAGACGAGAACGAGAGGAAGAGAGAGCGGAGGAGAAGGAGATTAGAGAGAGAGGAGAGCAGAGCTGAGAGAGACAGCTATAGAACTAAAGTTTAGAAGAGAGAGTTAGAGAGAGTTAGAGATAGAGAGAAATAGAGACAACGAGAGAGAGAGAGGAGAGAGAGAAAGACGAGAGCGTGGGGGGAAGAAGAGAGGAGCGAGAGAGCTGGTAGAGCGAGAAAGATAGAGAGAGAGGAGATAGATGAGAGTTTAGAGATAGAAGAAATGAGACAAAGAGAGAAAAAGAGAGAGAGATGGAGAGAAAAGAGGAGAGCGAGAGAGAGACAGATTTGAGCCAGACGAGAGAGATGAGGATGAGGATGAAGAGATGAGAGAGCAGAGAGAGAGAAGAGAGCGGAGGACAGCAACGAACGACGAGAGCAGAGAGAGAGAGAGAGAGGCCCACCGCGATGAGAGAGCGAGAGAGAGCGAGAGAGAGAGAGAGAGCCAGAGAGGGCGAGACTGAGAGCGAGAGATGGGAGACATTAGCACGACGCAGCTGCGCAGACAGGCTGATATTGTTTGAATGGCTGAGTATTGCCCAACTAATCTAGGCCGCCGCACGCACAACACACTCACTCACACGTACGAACACACACACCACACACCACACACACAACACCACACACACACACACACACACACACACACAATACACACACACACGCACCTACACATCACGGCGCCACACACACACATCACACCACACACACACACCACACACACACAGAGAGCATGTAGGAGACGCGCGTGCGGCGCACGCACACACACACACGGCGTGCGCACACACCACACACCACAGCACACACCACACACACACACACGAGCAGCTCGTGCGACAGCACACACACACACACGCACACATGCGTGCGCTACGCCACCACGCACGCGGTCCGTTGCGCACGGACCGCACGAACGTACGAACGTGCTCATCTTGATTGTTTGAAGAATTCTGTCTATATCTTGGTGTATGTGACAATGGAAGTGTTTTTTATTATTTATGTCTTTGTGCTGTTTTTGTCACATATGTAATATTTCACTTACATATTGTTTTTTGTAATGTATGCTTTTCAATTTACTATGAAAATTAAAATATTTGAAATAATCAATATCGTCAACTAATTTGATTGACACGCTTGATTAGTTTTCCTCAATACGTAATGGCTTTTGTCTTTTACATTTACACTCTCCAGTGTACAGAATCGACAAATAAGTTAAATACGTCATTGATTGACCTCGAAGTGATTGTAATATATGCAAAGCTCACACCACCTGTTACTCTACGATATTACACTCGCCGAAATGGCCGCCGTTCGAGCGGCATATTAAGCTCGTTACGCTGATGAGGACTACGTGATTTCTGTTAACCCTGGCCCGATTCATTAAGTAATCTTTAGCTAAATATTGACTTGATACGAAGGACAATCAATAACAAGGCATCCTGTTACTAACACTCAACATTTTTTCTGTCCGGTAATTTTCAGTTCCTATATAAAACCTTTTAGTTACACACCTAATCCCATGTAATTGTATTTTCTTACATTATTAAGCGCTAGATATAATGTTTATCAAGGAACCCGCCTTATACGATTATTTTTCTTTGCTGTCTCAGTTTCGTACTAAGCGGGTGCGGACTGTAGTAGATGAATAGTAGTAACTGAATGAGGAGCTTTAGGCTTTGAGTCGTAATTGTATCTATTTGTAACAATTTTAACGCTAAACTAAAGTGTTCTTATTATACATATAAACCTATATAAATCACACTTTGTACACACCTTAATCCATAATTTTTTCTTTGTTTAATTCGGGGCTTAATATAATTATGTTGAAGTGGTTAATACTCGAAACCCCTTAATACAATTGTTTTTCTTTGAGCCCGTCAGTTTTTACTACTAACGCGGTTTGATACTGTAGTAATGATTTCTGGAAAAATGTATGGCAAACGCTTCGCAGTAATATGGTTATATCCTCCGCGACACGTTTTAGGCGGAAGCTCATTGTTTTCGCGCCGTTGTGGTGTGTTGTGTGTGATGATGTTGAAAGTGTGTGTGTGTGCGCCTGGGTGTGGTGTGTGTGTTGTGTCGTGACCCTCGCAGTATGTGCGTGTGCGCTGTGACGTTGTGCC
>NW_014577343.1:222128-237958 GCF_000485595.1 Priapulus caudatus
CTGGATATAGACTTGTCGCCAGGGCGTCTTGTGCCGTCGTATGGTTTAACGTTTCTGACATGTCGCTCGATTACGAGCGTCAATCTGTCTTCTGTCGATGCTTAAGCAGGAGACAAAGCGAAACAACTGAAAGACAACGTAAAGCGGCAGTGCGCCTGAGATCCTTCGTCAGATTGGCATAGTCGCGGAGGCGCCGCGCTGTGCCTGGTCGCGTGAGGGTGACCCGACCAAGGCGCGGCGGTCGCACCACTCTGTCATGCGATGGCAAGCGCACCTGCCAGCATCAGCTGCGGAAGTTAAACCTCCGGGTGTTTTGTGGCGCGGCTGCTCTGTGCGCGACGGGCGTGTGTGTGCGTGTGCGTGTGTGTGTGTCTGCCTCTGCTCGATATTTATGCAACCGTTAGAGGTAGAAACTTCAAACTTGGTCCAGAGGTGGACCTTAGGAGGCGGTGGAACCCTATTGATTTGATTGGTCAAGGATCACAGGTTCACATTTGATGAATGGATAGATAGATAGATAGATAGATAGATAGAAATATAGATTGATAGATAGATATGCGCTGAGTGCAGGTGGGGGAGGACTTGATTCCACAGCCAGCGCATGTGCCCTGGCGAATCCACTGCAAGGTTACGTGACAGACTACTGTATCCATTAGCTTGTGGTTGCGTGTTTGTAAGTCTACAGCCAGCGCACCTAGCGGAAGTGAACTGAATCGTGCATGTTTTCCAGGGAGATTTTCCATTAGATTTTCAAGATACGTTTTTTTAAACATTTAACCAAATAAATAACAAAAAGCAAAGTGTTAGAATCGAACCTGATGCGTATGAATGAAGCACGAAAAATTTCAGCCGGATTCGTGCATGCGCCTAGGAGTTATGCCAGAACAAACAGAACGACACTACTCAAATAATTATATAGATACGAGTTTACTAAATCCATGAAAGCACAACTAACAACTTGTATTTGTATTTTCTTGATAAAACCAAACAAAAAAGATAGCGACCTAAAACCAGGACTGACATGTTTAATATGTCTTTATTATTCGGATAGAAAACAGATATACAATGCCAAAACGTGCAAACAAGATATACATCTGATAATATTTTCATAAAGTAATACCTTTGGCTTTACAATATAAAACATCAATAACGATTTCATGCGCAGCGATATATTTTTCGCAGAGTACGTAACTGCCGACAGGAGTAACTACTATATATATATACCTGTTCACTCCTCCTTACAAAACATATAATAGCATAGATCAACATGAGCATGGCTCTGCCTTCTCTACACAGGTGGAGTATGCAGATAGCCCTTAACATGATTATCACCTAGGTTCTAGGAGATGGCCTCTGGCACTATTACTACCTAGGAAATGACCCCCAACTATCACTACCTAGGAGATTTCCCCGGTACAATACTACCTACATAGCACCCCCCACCCCCCGGCACGATCACTACTTAGGACATGACCCCCAGCATGTTTACCACGTAGGAGATGGCCCCTGACATGATAACTACGGCAAATACCTAGCTGTACAACTATTAATCCTTTCGTTCAAGGTCGTTGGATGGCTCTTGCAACAATCACTCAAATGCTGAGTGTTCTTCTCTGGATACAGTGAGCTACAGTTTATACCATAACTCTCTCTCGCAACTTTTTCTCGCACACTCTTTCCATCTCCCTTTTCCCTTCTCTCTCTCTCTCTTTTCTTATCCTGCGGGAACAGGACCAGCCTAGGTGGGCATAGTCATCAATGCTACCTCATCTCACTCATGATAATGTAGCTTGGATAGAAATTTGTCAACGTCAACCTTTTGCCAGGATTCTCGACTTTTTCCCTGAAGCAAAAAAAAAAGGTGAATAAAATACCATGTCTGAACTATAATATAGTCAGTTTAGATTTGTTGAGGAAGTTTAGTATCATATATATTCTGCTTTTCAGAGTATGGATATATACTTGTGTTGAATCGGAAATACGTTTCATTTCGCTTACCCTTGATGAGGTTTTCCTGCTTTTCTCTAGCATCTTTCCAGCCTCCACCTTGTTCTCCTTCTCTGCTCGGCGGCAATCTCTGTTCATCGCCCCCTCTGTCGCTCTGTCCTGCGCGGTCACTCGCTCGATCTCACTCTCAGCCGAAGCATTTCTCTGAGCATCTATCCGACCACCGACCCCTGGTGGCTGATGCACACCAGTCGCTGACCGAGAGTCCGTTCCAGAGACGTCTTGCACCGCGTTGCCTTGCTGTGATGTGTGAGCGCCACCTGGCGATACACGGCGCCTGGCGGCGTCAGCAGCCTGTGATTGGACGCGCGCAAGATTTGCCAAGCTCACAGTTCTCTCGACTGCGCGCGCTGTAGCGTCGACAATCCCACCAGGTGGCAACCCGCGCGTGCGATTACCGGCAATGATGTCAGTCATGGCTGGCATGACGACTTCCATCACTCTCCGCGCAAAATCGGCGTTGTCTGCTCCCGCCACCAGGGGCACCGCGCGCGGTGATCGGCGGCAAGTGTCCCCGCTGGCCGGAGACACGCCGGTTGAACGATCGTCACTAGAGCGCGCCGCCGCGGGAGCGTGCTTTGCCGGCGTGGCGGCGTGTTTAGTGGAGTCCGGCGGCTTGATGCGTTTTGTCGGCGTGCACGACAGCGCCACCAGTGTTTCCGCAGCCTCTTCCTCCTCGTCTCGTCCCGACTTACGCGGCGTCGCAGACTCAGCGCCGCCGAGACCGACCTTCACGCCACCTGGTGACGACAACTCGGATTGTCCTGTTGGAGGGTGCTGTGGAATGTCGTCTCCATGGGGAATGTTGTTGCTATGCGGAATGTCGTGTCCATGGGGAATGTTGTTGCTATGCGGAATGTCGTGTCCATGAGAATGCTGTCTATAGAATATCGGTCATGGAATGCTGCTAGACGGAATGTCGTTCCAAGAATTTGTGGCCTATGCGAATGTCGTGTCCCATAGAAGTGTTGCTAGAGTTGTGTGTTCTGGGAATGTGTGCTATGGTTGTCGTGTCCTGGAATGTTGTTGGCTATGGGTTGTCGTGTGCCTGAAATGTGTCCCCTGGATGTCGTCTCCGTGAGATGCCTTCCTATGGAGATTTTCATGTCATGAGATTCATTTCCATAGGTTTTGTTGTATCAGGTTGTCATCTCTATAAGGGTTTGTCATTGTTTTGTGGAACAGCAAAGCAGGAAATGAAGTCGTAAACCTCCATGCTTCACGTTGAAGATGTGGAATATTCCCAACTGTAAGCGCGATCTTTGGGAACGCTTCTCGATCTTTGTGTTTGCCGCACATCATCGTTATGCTTTCATCTACTTTGCAAAGCCTGCCACGCTTGCGCTTGGTCGCCGCCGTCGCCTCCCTGTGTGGGCTCCCTGTTTTTTGGCTGGCCCTGTTTGGCTGCCCGTTGTTGGCCCTGCATTGGGCTGCCCTGTTTTTGGCTGCCCGTTGTGCGGCCCATGCATTGGCTGCGCCGCATTGGCTGCCTGCATTGGGCTGCCCTCATTGGGGGCCCCTTTTGCCCGCTGAAAAACCCCCCTCCCTTTTGGCAAGTTTTTGGTTCCTTGCACTGCCTTGGAATCGCCCGTCTTTGACCGACTACTTTGTCGTAGCTTCTTTGAGTTTACTCTGCCTTTTCCTTCGTTCCATCATCATTACATCGCAGGTAAACTAGCAGCAGCCCGTTTCCCCACGAGGTGGCACTTTATTCTTGATGACGGCTGTCACCTGTAAGAAAACTTTCACACGTTCTGGGACGTCAGCCATAGTTGCTGAACATGTCGTTCTGGATGAAGTCAGCATAGTTGCTGAGCCTGGCGTTTCTGATGACGTCACTGATATAGACTTGTCGCCGGCGTCTGCCGTCGATGGTTTCAACGTTTCTGACGATGTCGTCGATATACGAGCGTCATCTGTCTCTGCTGTCGATGGCTTAACAGGAGACAAGCCGAACAACTGAAAGACAACGTCAAGCGGCAGCTGCGCCTGAGATTCTTCGTCCAGACTTGGCATGCTCGGCGGAGCGCCGCCGCGTGCCTGGCTCGCCGCTGAGGGTGACCCGACAAGGGCGGCGGTGCCACCACTCGTGTCATGCGATGAAGCGCCACCTGCCGGCATCGCTGCGGGAGGTAACTCGGCGTGTTTGGTGGCGCGCCTACTCGTGCCGGACGGCGTGGCGGGAGTGGAACGCCTCCTACTGGCTCTGGGTTCACGACGGCAACTCATGTCGCGAAACGGACGTGTTGTCTTCTGAGCGCTGGAGACCCGCGGCATTGTGGTCTCCACTGCAACTGTGGTGTAGAAGAATCAGCGTTAGAGAGTCAAGTATAATATGACCAGATGCTGAGTTGGAAATTAGGAGCGACAAGCAGCAGTTTTACTGCCTACAATTACTGCTGCCAAGAAATTCCTCAAAAACCAAACTAAAAATATTACAGGAAAAAGGTTACGGGGAATTTTTATTTCAAACGATGGCCAGTTGTTCAGGGTGGTTTTTTTCAGATCACGTTGACCCCAATTTACTGTTCATACTTCATTCGATGTGCAACTTGGGTTAGGCAAGGTTCGTGACTATATTTACAATTAACAAATCAGGGGAAACAAGGCTAGGATGCCTATACGCTTGAGAACTGTTCTAAATTAGATGCCATACAGCATAAATCTGCGAGGTGGGTATCTAAAATTATCGTGATAGTTTCGGGGCTGTTTTGACTCAACTTAATTGGCCCTTTCCTCGTATCAACTCTCACTACGAAAACATTATAACCTTTTGCAAATAATCTATCATGGCCAGGTGAAGATGCCTAGATGGTATGCCTTCATTTTAATGAAGCCTATTCGTAGCACTCAATCATCTGAGCTTCATTGCTTTCGACATGTCTTTTAAGGATCCCTTTAAATTGGAATTCGCTTCCTTCTTTTTTGGTTAATTGAAAAAAAAAAGGTTCTCTACTGCGATCCACGGTGTTGCTCTACTGACTTGATCAACGTTGAAGGCCAATCATTACGAGTTTAAGAGGTGAGGAGGCCAATCCAGCTTCCTAATGCACAGGGGCATCAGGGCAGTACTGTTGGAGTAGGGGGGGTTTGGAACAGTTAGTGTTTTCTCAAGTTTCTGCCTCTGTGAGTAAGTTTGCTACTTGCATTTTTCTCTGGCAGCAGGTAGTTGCTGCAGGAGCAAAAATGCTCATTTTTACCCCTGCAGCTAACTAGCTAGTGGTAAGAAAAATGAGGGGAGGGAATATAGCCGGCTGCCAGGGAGACTACGAAGAGGATTCGGAAGCATTAGAAGTATGTGGCAGAAGAGCAGGTGAGTGGACTTACCTGGCTGTGGTAAGAAAGCAGGTGTTATGGGTGCACGATACAGGTGTGCTGCTGGTAACACCTGCAGGGTAGGTGCCATAACGATTGGCATTGAAAGCTGCAGGGGCATAGAGATGCGTGGCAGGATCGGATGTACACGTCGCTGCATCGCACGAGGTACTGAAAAAGCCCGGAAATTTTTTTTATTCTGAGATGAAATTTCCTGCATTCTGAGGGTCAAAAATGACAATAAATTGACAACAAATGACAATAATTGACACACACAAAAAAATTTCGATCACCGTGAAATTCGTAGTTTGATACAAACTGGTCGTAGTGGTGCAAAAGGAATAGAAATTCGTATAAAATACGGATAAATCGTAGTGGTTGGCATCTCTGCCACGGTGAAAAACAATGAAGGTTGTCCTAGGTTGTCTTTACCGGCATCTCTCCCAGCATGCACCGGCAAAGTGTGACATCAGTCTAAGACCACTCACCGAATGTGACGTCATGATCAGATGTCAGATGTTGCAACATGCAACAGACGGTTGCCTGGCAACAACCAGTTTTAGATCATTGATGGTTCGGGTTTTGGCCAGTTCACTGATAAATCGACTTTATACACACCTGTAATAGGCACAACTGCTTCAGTGTTATGCTGTCTCGCAACGCATCCTGATGCCTTTCGACTAGTTTTCTGCAATTGAAACAAGAGATGATACATAGTGTGTAAAGATAAACGGTTATATGATTCACGTATGTGAAATAGAGATCGGGGGCCTATTGTCAGAAATATCACGAGTGGCTATGAGATCATAAATCTAAAACATCATATTTTTGAAGTGAATGTTTTGCAAAAGTTATTCAATTTTAGACTAATGACAGTCTTAAGTAGTGAGCTGGGTCTGGGTCCAGCTCTGAGGTGGAGCATATATATACACTGCAATACCCCATGTTGATTTGACTCGTTTACTGTTCGATACTACTGACTACTGACTTACAATGCTAGTGACGAATAACTCACATATCATCTGCTCAGAGAGAAAGACTAACTCACAACAAAAACCTACCACGCGTGTTTCGACCTTTTTGCGTTTAACCGACGTTGCTGCTGCTGGTTTTATTTTTGCTGCTCGTCTTCTTGTCGTTTTAGTTGTTGCTGCTGCTGTTGTCGTTTCTGATATTGCACTTTTTGGTGAACTCATAACTGCAGCTGCTGGTACGGACTTTCCGAACCCTGTTGCAATAATAAGACAATTAAGAACACTGTGACACTAAGGCATAAATATTTATGTATTTATATATTTTATGTATATCATGTTCAAGAATTGGTGGGTATGCATTACAGAATGTACATATTATGAGACAAGTAATTTAGAGACAAGTAAATTATGAATAATAAAATTAAGCAAAATGAATTTAATTTGGTGAAAACACGATTAAGCTGGTAATCAGATGAACATGACATACCTAGTGACTAGGTGGACATACGACTTATCTGTTGACCAGATAAACATGCAACTTACCTGGTGACCAGGTGAGATATTGCAGCATCCGGCTTCCTGTCTTCTGTGGTGTCCTAGCCGCGCCTACCAGTAGATCCACTTCGTTAGCTTCACCGTGACCGTGTCTGCCCAAAACCTCGTCACCGGCAGGTGGCAGCACGTGCGTGCCAAACTGTCTAGCAGATGATGAGACACCGCCATGCTCAATTGTCAGCTGTTCTGTTGTGACACTAGGTGGCAGCACTTGTGTATCCACGGACGGAGGACAGGGATAGCAAGCGGATGCCAGTAGTGCCATTCCCGGCAGCTCATTACTGTACGATGTCATCACCGAGGCACTTTGAGGCAGAACGGAAAGCCCGGACACAAGTTGCAACCAGGCACCATCCGATGGCTTTGGAGTAGCATTGTCGGCGTGAGCTCCCCCTATAAAATCCAGCACTGTATTTGTGCCCTCCCTATGACCTGACGAAACTAGCTGTTCCTGCTGAAGTGGTGGTTGAATGGACATGTTGGCCTGTGTTGTTAGTTGTTGGCAGCCTTGTACAGGGATGCCTGATGCTGGATTCGTCTGGATTGGCTCTTGAATGCAGGCTCCATCTAGTGGCCCCACCTGGCAGCTAAGTATCCTATTTCTGGACACATGAGTGGTGGTAGTGATGTCTGCACATAGCTGAGCAGGATTCCTCTCAGGGGTGACGCTGATACTAGCCCCTCCTGTATCGATGACGGTGACACTAGAGTCACCTGTATCGATGACGGTGACACTAGAGTCACCTGCAGATGTGACACTGATACTAGAGTCACCTGTAGCGGTGACACAAACGCTAGCGTCTCCAGGACCTGTAGGTGGGACGTCAACACCAGCACCCGCTGTACGTGGGACACAGATGCCAACGCCACCTGTAGGTTTGTCGCCGACACTAGCGCCCCCTGCAAGCGCATCACGGACACTAGCAGCTCCCAAACCAGAGCCGATATTGCCAAACCGAAGCTGCTTGGAGACACTGGACGGCGTACTGGCCGCCAGATGGCGCCGCGGGGTGCGCGAAAGAATGCGGGGGCGCCGGGGGCTGTTCAGACTCAGTATGTTGTCCGTCGTGCAACTCGGGGGCGTGTGCCACCAGGGGGTTGACGGCGACTGCCCCGTCAGCTGACTCGACGTGATTGGTTCATCGTGGATGGTGGTGCCATCTGCTGGCGCTGCCGTGCGGCGGGGGCAGCCAATCACGCGATCGATGTAGGAGGTGTCGCTCGAAGCGGCGTCGAACTCACACAGGTGGCGCTGCGTTGCAGGGTTGGATAGCTTACGCAGGTGGCGCTGAGGTGCAGGGTTGGGTAGAACACAGGTGGCGCTGTGATGCAGGGTTGAATAGATCACAGGTGGCGCTGTGGTGTAGGGTTGGCTGACTCACACAGGTGGCGCTGCGGTGCAGGGTTGGATAGCTTACGCAGGTGGCGCTGAGGTGCAGGGTTGGGTAGAACACAGGTGGCGCTGTGATGCAGGGTTGAATAGATCACAGGTGGCGCTGTGGTGTAGGGTTGGCTGACTCACACAGGTGGCGCTGCGTTGCTTCGTGGTGGTCGCCGTGTGTCACAGCAGGGCCGGACACACCACAGCTGTTCACTTGAACGACGCTGATCGTAGATGACGCTGTCCCATGCACCGCTGCCACGCCTGATGCCGTTCCATCCTCCATCATCCCCCTTGATCTCATGTCATTACGCTTGGCAGCTGCCATCGCTCTGAGAGTCCTCGGGCTCAGATAAAGACTCTGCAGAAATCTTTCTTTCGGCGACCGCTCCAAACCATTCTTACCACTGCCGCTAGGTGCCGTGGACATTCTCTCCAAGCTTGCTGTTAGCAGCGCTCCTGACAAATCAACCGTTATTGATGGCCGGGTGTCCTCACTGCTTCTACCGTGGCTGCAGTAACCAGCAGCGGGATCAAGCTTCTGAGAAGTGGCATGGGCAGCACGTAGAGGCTGCTGGAGGCTGGATGTCTCGACGGCTGTCTCTGGCAGGGTTCTACAACAACCAGAGGGCGCTGCCGTGCCGTCGCGAGATGCGCCGACACCGCAGCTGTCCTCCTCAAGGTCACCGAGATTAATAGTGCTCAGCTGCTGCCGCTCTCCACCGATCATAGACGGCAGCACCACATCGAAATCCATGCTGCGTTCAGCTAACGCGCCTGCTCGGCGGCAGTCTAGGGTAGAATCTGTCACGATTCCGTTGTTGTCGGCAGAGGGAGCCTCCGTAGCAGATTGTCTGTGCAGAGCTACGTCATTGGTCTGTGTCAGAGAATGACTGCGACTAGCAGGCGTGTCACCAGCAGGGGGCGCTTTCGATAAGGTAGTTAGTTTGACACGCCGTGGTCGTTTTTGTCTGGTTTGTGCTGGTTTGGACTTCACCACAGCACGAGTCTCCTCCACAACACTGGCTGGTGTGATGGGCGGGGCGTATGGTGACACAGAGAGAGCCGTTGAGGTTGTGGGAGGAAGGCACGGTGCACAAGAGGAGGTTGCGGTGGTAGGAAGAGGCCACGAGGCAACAGAAGTAGAGGCGGTGGTGGGAGGGGGCTGGTACTCAAGAAAGGAAGTAGTGGGTGGTTCATCAAGCGTAGACTGATGTGGGGTAGATGGGGACGAGATCGAGGTTGGCATAGTTACGCTGGCAACATCAGATGTAGAGACGCTTATTGCAGGAATGCTTGGCAAAGGCATGACAACACCAGCAACACTCAGTGTAGGCACAACTGTGTCGGGAACACTTGATGTTGGCATGATTACACTAGCAACACTCAATGTAGGCACGGCTATGCCAGCAACACTTGATGTTGGCATGATTACACCAACAACACTCGATTTAGGCACAGTGACGCTAGCAACACTTGACATTGGCACGATTACACAGCAACACTCGATTTAGCAGCGAGTTAACGCTAGCAACACTTAATGTTTTGGCATGATGGTTACACCACAACACTCGATTTAGGACAGTTAGCGGGCGCTAGCACAACACTTGATGTTGGCATGATTACACCAGCAACACTCGATTTAGGCACAGTGACGCTAGCAACACTCGACATTGGCACAACTGTGTCGGGAACACTTGATGTTGGCATGGTTTTGCCAGCAACATTCGAAATAGGCACAGTTACGCCAGCAATACTTGAAGTCAGCGTGGTTATGGCAGCAACACTGGATGAGGGCATGGTGATGCCAGGGCCGCTCAACGTAGCCATGGTTACGCTGGCAACACTCGATGAGTCATGCGGTTCTTCGGAGGTCTCACGACATTGATCATTGGCTGCAGACATCGCGCCCTTATACGGTGCCACCGACCCACTTCCTACTGCAGGCATGGAGGAGTCTGTCGCCTCCACGAGCGAACTCGTTGCCTCGGTCATTTCTTGGCGCCCCCTGTTGGACGCAGACAAGTCAGATGAGGTCATTAGTTTTGTCGACAAAGCTTGAATGTCAGAGGTGATAAGGTCAGAGTTCACAGGGTCAGAGTTCACGGGGTCAGGTACAAGTCCACATATCACATCGAGCATAGAAAGTTCGGACATCGTCTGCGAGCGGCGTGGCTGTCGCCGCGGCGACGTGTCTACAACCAGGTTGCTGACGTCGGGCGATCCCTTGCCACGCTCCTTCGAATGTTCACTTGTCAAAGGCGAATGCCACGGGACGCCTTCGGCACTCGACGAATCATGGCACGGAGATCTTGTATGGGAAGCGGTCGTCGCGGGATGCGCAGACGATGCCGGAGCCATCGCCACGACGACGGGCACAGCCGACGTTGCATCCATTGATTTCGATGTCGTCGCGCACGTGTGAGCTGGCCGTGGACTGGCAGAGGGCGCTCCTCTGGAGTCGGACAACATTGCCACGGCGCAGGAGGGTGACCGAGGTGGCTTTGCCAATCTTACCGCAGCTGGTGGCGTAGCAGGCCGCAGAGGTGCTGCCATCAGGGGAGCAAACGACGAACTATCAACAGGGTCTGTACATCGCAGCTCGGTTGATCTCGGCAGCTCTGTTTGTGGTGTTGTTGCCGGCACAGCACCAGTTAACACGGCCACACTGTCGCCACCTGGTGTCACCCCATGCGGTCGATTACCGGGCGAGCACGGTGCAACGTTCGGTAAATCGGGCCGAGACGTAGCGCCCTCTACACGTAAACTGCTGCAGCTTAGATTGACCTGATTTATAGATTCTACCGTTTCGTCCGTACCACGCTGACTCACGTCTGCTGCCGACCCAGCAACACAGGCGCTACCTGGTGGCCGAGATGAAGAGTCTAATTGGTTGCCTTTCAGCGCTGCGCCAAGTTCGTGGTTACGTGCGGGGATAGTGGATGCAGTTGCTGTGACATGTGGCATTGTCGAGTTAGCTGGAGGTTTGTGGGACGTCTCCAGTCCATAGTCATCTGAAAATCGAGCAAGATCTGTTGAAGTCTACCGAGGTCGAACACTGGAACATTCTAAGCTCAAAAATTACCTGACCGCCTAGAAAGATTACTTGGAAAAAATCGGAGAAAAGAGTAATAAGACTATGATAATTTTTAGTTAACTTAATTTAATGTAGGATTTAATAGCAGACACAGCAGCCCTCCATGTGAACTGGTGAGCTGGTTGTGTCCACCACAACAAATGTAATGGCTTTGCATAACTCTTTAAAAACACTTTATGAAACTTGGTGCACATGGCTACAAGTTTCTGTGATCAATGTTTATAAATGATATCATGAGAGGGCAGAATTCAAACCTAGATCGAGGATGTTAAAGAGTCCTTCAAACAGCGGGTCATGTTCGGTCATTTCCATGGCTCCACGAACCCACTCGTCTGGCACCTGGTGTTGCTAAAAGTAGAAGCGGAGCATGAGGCGAGAAATGACTGTATGTCACTTGCCAAGTTAACCGATCTCAGTCGCCTCTATGTGTAACTAACTGCTAGAGCATCAGGACTCAAGCACTGGCAGTGAGCCCTAGCGTGATATGATGTGTGACTGACTCAATTATAACGTGACACTGTTAAGTGATGATGTATAACTGGAAAAATGTACAAGTATAAAGTATAAAATCCAAGTAGTAGTATTGTCCAAGTTCATGGAGCTTTCGTGTGACGTGTACAAGTGCCTGAAATACGCTTGTCTGCAATTGGTTAATTAACATTTTTGTCAATGGCTGTAGGTATATGCCTGTCACACTGTAATTTGTAGTTAGAAGGATTGAGATTGCCTTTTTGGCAACGTGCTGAGCATGCAAAACACAGTGCATGAAAAACAACACAGTAATTAAAACAAAGTGCAAACATAATACAATGCAATACATGCAAAACCTAATCCATGCAAAACATAATGCAAGCAAAACTCAGTACAAGCAAAATACAAAGCAAACAAAACCCACTATATGAAAAAACAAAAACAACGTATGCAAAACACAATACAAGCAGAATGCCCTGTAAACAGAACAAAGCATAAACATAATGCAATGCCAACAAAACACGGTACAAACAGAGCTGAGATCCTGATATCTGCATTTACCTGATTCTCAAATAAGTCCAAGTCAACTGGTGGCACAGAATGAGGAGTTGGCGGCAGACTACCAGAAGACTGTCGCCCTGAAACCTAAAATTGAAAAAAAAATACAATTAACCCATCTCTCCGAGTCATATAACCAAACCGTAATTATATATTCTTGCTAGGTGTTGGTCAAACTCTCACAGTTCATGTGTTTTTCATGAGTACACGCCAAATAGTTGAATTTGCATTACTTTGTTGCCAAGCATTGCCTAAAGGGGGGCTTATGTCAGGCTTGCGAGCCGACTCGACTGGAAGCAACTGGCTGCAATTCACTGTGACTGCAGTACTTAGGTCGGTCGACTGCGACGCGACTGCCTGCGACTGGCCGCCACTAGTTGCTCGGAATAGAATGTGGGCAACTGGACGCAACTAGTCGCTGCCAATCGCTTCCAGTTGCTCGAAATCCAGTTGCTTCCAGTCGAGTCGGCTCGCAAGCCCGACATAAGCCCCCCTTTAAGCATGTTCCACCACAACAATGATTGACTAAAACAGCATGTGAAATACGTTATTTCCATATGCTGACAAATCATGCTTGAGCACTATTTCTCCCAATAGATGACACCTTGACGTCATATTTGACTACTCACTTTGTTAATGTTCTCAGCAATTTTCTCATGTAACTCCCTGTTGTTCATCATACTGCCCAGCAGTTGCTGCAAGAAAGGACACAAGAGATGAGAAACATAGGCAATATGGCTACATAACTCATGCACAATGGCAACAATATGGTAACTCAGCTCACCAATACAGGCACAATAGCAATAATATTGCATCACAGCTCACAAATTCAGAGACAATGGCAACAATGTGGGTACACAGCTCACAAATGTAGGCATGATGGCAAGCAAAAGGTACGGAGATCCATAAATATCCATCCGAAAATATGGCAACATGGTTCATACAGGACTTGTTGTAAATCACACAGAATTCAATGGAAATTATATGTACCGGTAGAACGGTTTCGACAGCATCGAGTAATTCCTTCTGCTCCTCCGCTGTAAGCTTGTCTGGTGTCGTTTCTCCATCATTCACTTTCTTTCTCACCGCACTCCTGCAATGTTACAAAGAGGTAAGTGTCATATATGCACAAATGCTATACATATACATTTACATAATTGATAACTTGGAAGGGGTGATCTAGACACACTTTCTGTAGAATGATGCATAGCATAGATTCCTGGAAGGTGCTACATCTGGTTCACCACTTGTTGACTTAAACCAGAAGGTGCCAAAGCAAAACAAATATCAACCAAAAAATCGTGAGATATCTAGTTCATGCTCATCCTAAAACACCGATCAATCACTAGATAGACTACTATTAGATCAGTCACTAGTCAGTAGTGAACTAGGCAGTCTAAAAACCTGACATCTTGACAACCCCTACTAGAGGCATATAAAAAAGGGACAGATTTGTTGACAAGAATTTTTTTAGGAATTTAGAAGACTTTAGGAATATTTTTTACATGACATTAACCCAATCTTGAATTCATCACAGAGGAACCCATGTTTATGATAGATTATTGGCATATGGGAGCCAACGTGACCCCACGACTAGAACCTGTTTCACAGGCATTAAGTGTTGCGAACCAAAAAGCAATCAACAAACAAACGAATGTTGCCTCATGCTCCAGCAGAATTCCATACTGAAGTGGCTGCTTATGCAGACACTAATCCACACTCAAGTTAATTATTTCAGAATAAAATGCAAACTCGTAGAAACTACCCGCTATCTATCTTGCCTAACGAACATGTCTAACATCTCACCGTTTCCGTTTCTTGGGACTGTGCTTCACATTCGCTCCACGCTTCCTGCGCGAGACAGCAGCAGGCGCCACGGGTGACCGAGTGTCATTGTCATCGCCATCTCGTGAGCCGGCAGCCAGGGCTGTTGCGCTGGTCGCAGGTTCACTCTCGTTGGTGCCCACCACATCAGTCTGGCCACAAGAGACGCCTGCATCCCCGCGCAAGTCTTCTACTCTGCCACGCACACGACTAGTGGCTCCGCCTCTTGGCAATGATTGAAAACCTTGCGTGTCCACGGCGCGTCGTCTGGCACACGCCGATTTCCGCCGTGTTGGTGGCGCCACCTTCTTCGGTATTTTCGCCTGGCTTCGAGTGTTCGTTCCTGTCCCCGGGTGACTATTCCCGTGCTCCTCTGTGTCATCTACTTCTGCTGGTTGAGAACCATCATTGCCTTCTGCAGTCACCTGAGGTGAGTCGTCAGTGACCTCTACATCAACCTGCGATGCATCTTCAGTGACCTCTACATCAACCTCGGACGAGTTGCCACTGCCCTCAAACTCCAGCATCGTCGGGACCACGTTGGAAGTTCCCTCGACGGAATACTGATCCGTCGCCGCGGCGACCATCTGCCGATCCCGAGCACACGTCGCCGTGGTTACGGGCGGCTGGTGCGGTGGGTCTATGTGCGGCATGGATGGCGTGTGAGAAGCCGCAGTAGCAAGGGTGTGTTCTGACGTTACCTCATGCGGCATGCTGGCGGCCATCCTGCCGATGAATCGCACGTCCCTCGGTGCTAGAGATTGAGAGATGCAGATTGCTTCTGTAGACCGATTATCGTTAAATATCAGTGCCTATTTTAATGGTTTTTTAATCAACTCGTTATTATAGTTCACGATGAATTGAAGGGTGGAAAGAAAGAGAAAGAGGAGGGGAAGAGAGAGAGAGAGAGAGAGAGGGATGGGAGGGGAGGGGAAAGGGGAAGGAAGTGAGAGGGAGATGGAAAAGGAGATGGACAGGGAGAGAGAGAGAGACACAGAGAGAGCGAGAGAGAGTTTGTACACATATGTAACTGTAAATAACATGTAATCTCAGAGGTCAGTACAGGTACACACCATATATGCTTCCTGTAACACCGAGGCAACGTGAGGCCACATAGCAACAAATGGTGACGAGTGCTCACCTTTCTTTGTATTCACCATCATTACACGATTCGGTGGCGTGTTCGAATTAATCACCATACGGGCAGCAGGTGGCGCTGCAAGCTGGTGCTTCAACTGCATCAAGGTGGAGTCGAGCTTAGTCCACAGTCGTGCGAGTGGAATGGACGTCACATCTGTGAAGAGATACACGTAATACTTTAACTAGGTATGCATAAAGGGAGTCCAATGGACTCCTTGCTACCAAAGAGCAGGACGAGATTAGCAGAAGTAACCACTAATATGTACTATCATGTCATTTGCTGTACATTACTGTAGAATATGATCTACAAATGTACAAGCAATAAATGTCTGAATTCTTGGGGTATCAAACAGACTCCTGCTGATCAATGGAATATCATGGAATTTGACAAATAACTCATAAAACTGGAAGTAAATTGTTCTGTAATTGCATTACTTTAGACCTTCCCTCACGCAACACTCCCTCCCACTCACACAACCCTCCCTTCCCTCACGCAACACTCCCTCCC